>NW_025208371.1:7458-10353 GCF_004010195.1 Chiloscyllium plagiosum | reverse complement strand
CTTATGCAAGGTAAATGAACTCACACCAGTGTATAATCGTTTCAGCCAAGAGCTGAGTTAACAAGAATGAAAACTATGAAGTAAATACATAATTGTTTTTGTATTGGCTAAAATGTGCATACAAGAATGAAATGTGCCTGCAAACAATGGTAGATGTTACAGACAAATAGAGAAGGTGCTGTGTGGGGAGCAGGTGTAGGTTAAGCTAGATATGCCTGTCCAAAAGGTTACAAGCCTCTGTTTGCCATTTCTGCAAAAACAAAAAAAGACCACAATCAGGCGGTCATAACGCTCAGTGTGAATAAAGAATGGAAGGAAATATTGCTTTAGCAAGCAAGGAAGCAGATGGCAGTGGACGAGGATATATAACAATAGACCACAGAGGGATGTGGTGAAACAGCCAAGCAGGACATACATTTTGTTATGCACAAGGCTGGATGAGGCCAGAGATAAACAGCCGGGTTTAGAGTAGTGGGAGATGTAAACAGGGAAGGAGCAATGGGAGGAGGGAAAGAGAAATGAATTGTATTTAAGATATGTACTTGCTAAACTCTGTGTGTCTATTTTAGACACCACGCTTGCAAGTGTATAATAAACGATACTGCTGCTTCAGACCTTGTCTCGGACTGAAATTATTGATGTGAGTGAGCTTCGTTTCTCACAATTGGGGGCTGGTCCAGGATATTCCTCTTTTGCCGGGGGGAGTGGCTGGCCCTGGACACTGGGAAGACACATCCTGTTCCCGACTGAGGAGCGGTCTCGTGTCCCAGTTTGGTCCGCTCCCTTGGGCAACTGGTACAAATCCCACAAGAGAGACATCTGAATCAGACAGTGAAAGGAGCTCGATAGAAAATACGGCGAAAAGGGGCCAGGCAACTCTGTGCACAGACCAAGGTAAGAAAATTGACTTTTAACTATTGCCTTGGTGGCCGGGATTGAGTTTTAGTATTTAATAAGGGACTAATGAAGGAACTCAATAGGGGCTGTGCCGTGGGTAAGGAAAAGGCCTCCGGGAGAACAAAAGAAAAAGGCAATGGAAATGAAGGCGGGGTCCCTGACAACATCCCTCCAGAAGGCCCACTGGGCAGAATGTTGTGGAATTGGAAACATAATACTTGTACAAGGGCAAAAGATAGGAAAAAGATGATTAAATATTGTTGCTTTGTACGGACTAAGGAATCCATTCTTTGTCCCACTGTCTTCTGGCCAAAGTACGGGTCGGATGAAGGCTGGCTTTGTAAATGATTGAATCTATATGTCAATGGAAAACAGCCTTTCAGTCAGGAGGGATCAGATTATGCTTCAAGTCAGAAGGGCTAGTGGCTGAAGGGCGACTGAGGGTACACTTTGTAACTAAGTCATGGCCAGACATCCAGAAAGATATTCAAAAGATAGAGAGGTGAAGCGAGGAGCACCTAGAGGTGCTGCTGTGGGAAGCTCAGAAAATGCCTGTGAGATACGGTGTGTGTGTGTGTGTGTGTGTGTGTGAGTGTGAGTGTGTGAGAGAGAGCGAGAGAGAGCTATACAGCTGGTAGAAAGTTTAACCCTTTGTGATTCGGTTTGAATGCACATTTGTTTGTTGGTGATTGAGTGTTTATGCTTTGTTCCCAGGAGCTTGAGTTCCAGGACTGTTTCGAATCTGATTTCTTTTATGGAAATTTAACATGATTTCTTTTAAGGTTAAGGATTTTACAGTGATTATGAAATAAAATGTTAACTCCTGTTCTTTTTACAGGTCATGACTGCCTTACTATCAGTTTCTAAATAATCTCTTTTATTCTTACATAAAAGTGATTTATGGAGGACAGTTGAAGTTTCAGTTCAACATTAGATTGTAATTTTAAAAATCCTATGGTTAATATCTGTGACCTTGGATTCGGCCATTACTCATGCATTAGAATTTTTCATTTAACTTGAATAGACAAATTCTTTTAAGACAGCTCCAGTTATTTCACGACCTATAGCATTGTAATTTAGCAATGACTGGTCAGGACTACTTAAGAAAACTAATTTTAGATTTAAATTAAGGGACTAAAATTGAGTAATTATAGTGGATTTCAAAGTTGGGAACTGTGTGCATTTTACATTTTAAATATTAGATAATGAATATATGAATTCATAATATATAAATATATTTTTACAAGTAAGGTTCCAAAATGTATAGTTAGGAACAGGCTTTAAAGTTAGATAAGCATAAATTGATGAATTGGTATTTGAAGCTATAGGGATCAAGAAATATTGCAATATTGCTTTAAAAAAGTTTTTCCAAGGCCTAAATAAAACATTGGGTGATGAGGAATGGCCATGACGTGGCCCTAAAGCTGTTCAGTTGGTTAAATGGGCTCAGCAATTGATCTGGCAACGTAACATGAGAAGCAGAAACAGAAGGCAAAAATAATGCTAGCCCACGGTTGATGAGGTAATAAAGAAAAGGACAAAACTAAAAGGAGAAGGAAACCGGAATGGTGGTGGGCAGCATGTTGAACATAAAGGGAGGAGAAGGGATCGGGGAGGAGATGTGAAGGGGTCTGGTGGATAGGAACAAGGATCGAAGTGGAAATCCTCACACTCGGGATGTAATTACTGTGAAAGGACGGGTCACTTTAAGAGACAGTGTCCAGATCCGAAAAAGGAAGTAAAGGCAGTGCCGTTTATGACCTTGATGAAAAATAGGGATGTCAGGAGTTCCTGCCCCCGGGGACCCACCAGGAACCCTTGATAAATTTAAAGGTGGGACCTTACAAAGAGGACGTAGTTTTCCGAGTCGATACGGGAGCAGCAAGGTCATCCTTAAATTTTAAGCCCAAGGCAGCGGGAAGTATACCCTTGAGTTTCGAAGATTGAGAGGGGATCTGATTGAGACGTATAAGATTATGAAAGGATTGGACACTCTGG
>NW_025208371.1:0-7271 GCF_004010195.1 Chiloscyllium plagiosum | reverse complement strand
GACTTTGAGTAACTGATTATACAGTGGTGACGCGAGTGCGGGATTATATATTAAGTCTTTTTGTGCTTCAGGGTTATGTTACTAGCTCTCTTAGAATTGGGATTTTGTCAAACATTATTTTCATATGTGTTATTAACGGTCCCTGACTCTGATAATCCGCAAGTAATAGACGCCGATGCATGCAGCTGAGTAAATTGTGGGGATGTAGATAATCAGAGACAGTACTGCCGCTCAGAGATACATCTTAAGTCCAATGGGGATGGCCTTGGGGATGGTACTTGGTATAATGGTCTCATCACAGTACACCGGACCCCCTTCCAACCAGCTCGCGATTGTCCCAATAAAGAGTGTAACCCAGTATACTTAACGATAAAGAAAACCACATGGCACCTGTCAGGTACAATTAAATGAAACATTTGGGATAGAAATGAAAACAAATGGGAAGGATTTCTCAGGCTGTTGTTTCAGAATTAGCGTAGGATAGGGAAAATGGGCAGAACTACTGGATAATAAGATACAACCTTTCACCCCTCCCGATGACCATAAAGTGGTAAAAATTATAGAGGTAAAGGACTTGATACAGACCATCAAAATAGAAACTGGGTACGGGGATGCAAATGCCTGGGTTGAATGGGTAAAGTATACTGTAAAAAGTCTGAACAAAAGCAATTGCTATGCATGTGCCTCCGGTAGGCCAATGGCCCAGGTGGTTCAATTTCCGCTTGGGTGGAAGCGAGACAGGCAGGGCATGAAATGTATGATAGCCCTGTACCAGGATAAGACTGCATGGGATGATAGGAATTGTACCGCCCTATCCCTGACGTTCCCTCCCTTGGAGAAGAAAGATTCAAAAGCACCCCCCCCACGTTTTCAGCCACAGTTGGAAATCACACGTCATGTGTGCGTAGATGAGGTACAAATCGGTCCAGAGATTTGGGGGAGCTGAAATTATGTACAGAGATTAAGAATGTCACCGAAACGGAGAAGGGAGGGAACTACTCAGCACTAAAGGTTCCCCGAGTGGATCTGTGGTGGTACTGTGGAGGCAAAATATTGAGACCCACCCTACGTCCGGATTGGAGAGGGATATGTGCAATTGTACAATTGACAATTCCATTTACCCTGGCATTTGAGAACGAAAAGATAGTAGGGAAAAAGGGAAGGAGTAAGAGATCACTGTTAGACACTTATTTCAATGACAGAATTTATCTTGATTCTATAAGAGTCCCTGGGGGGGTGGGGGGGGGGGGGGGGGGTACCTGATGAATTCAAGGCTCGTAACCAGATGCAGCAGGCTTTGAGTCAGCTCTCTTTTGGTGGGTAACAGTTAATAAAAATGTAGATTGGATAAATCAACAGTGATTTATAAATTATACAAGAGATGCGGATAAAGGAATATCAGAACAGCTTGATGCGACAAGTACGATGGCATGGGAAAACAGAATGGCCTTTGATATGATTCTAGCGGAAAAAGGGTGTGTGTGTGTGATGTTTGGAGGAAACTGTTATACCTTTATTCCTAATAGTACTGTGCCTGATGATTCAAGTACTCGGGCCTTAAGGGGATTGACTATCTTAGCAGAGGAACTGGCTGAGAATTCAGGAGTAGACACATCTCTCACGGGATGGCTTGTATCCTGGTTTGGAAAATGGAAGGGGGCGGTGGTTTCCATCCTTACTTTCCTGATAGTAGTAGCCTGGCTATTGGTAGCCATTGGCTGTTGTATCATACCCTGTATACGAGGGCTCCCCCAAAGACTGACTGAGACGGCCTTAATGAAACAGATTCCCCTAAAGAGCAATTGGAGAGAAGGGCTTACCTGGTGAACAATGAAGGAATAAGTGACCACGGGGAGATTTCCAAAATAAATGACATTTTGGGAAAGATACTCGTTAATTTGGAAGTGACAGATAGAAAAATGCAGAAGATAACAAATGGTAATTAAAGAAAAAGGGGGAAATTGTGGGATATAGGTAAAGCAGTGTTACTTCTGCAATCATAAATTACTTATGCAAGGTAAATGAACTCACACCAGTGTATAATTGTTTCAGCCAAGAGCTGAGTTAACAAGAATGAAAACTGTGTGAAGTAAATACATAATTGTTTTTGTATTAGCTAAAATGTACATGCAAGAATGAAATGTGCCTGCAAACAATGGTAGATGTTACAGACAAATAGATAAGGTGCTGTGCGGGGAGCAGGTGTAGGTTAAGCTAGCTAGGCCTGTCCAAACAGTTACAAGCATCTGTTTGCCGTTTCTGCAAAAACAAAAAAAGACCACAATCAGGCGGTCATAACGCTCAGTGTGAATAAAGAATGGAAGGAAATATTGCTTTAGCAAGCAAGGAAGCAGATGGCAGTGGACGAGGATATGTAACAATAGACCACAGAGGGATGTGGTGAAACAGCCAAGCAGGACATACATTTTGTCATGCACAAGGCTGGATGAGGCCAGAGATAAACAGCCGGGTTTAGAGTAGTGGGAGATGTAAACAGGGAAGGAGCAATGGGAGGAGGGAAAGAGAAATGAATTGTATTTAAGATATGTACTTGCTAAACTCTGTGTGTCTATTTTAGACACCACGCTTACAAGCGTATAATAAACGATACTGCTGCTTCAGATCTTGTCTCGGACTGAAATTATTGATATGAGTGAGCTTCGTTTCTCACAACGGTCCGGGTGATTTTCCTCTGCTCTGTGTAGTTCTTCTGGGCTGCAGTGTTGGCTCATTGAAATAATGTTCTAATGCAGCTTCGTTTGTGGGTGTTGGGATGATTGCTTCTGTTGTTCAATATTTGGTCCACAAACCCACCAATACACTAAAACAGCAGCTAATAAACTTGAGAAACCCGATACAGACAACAAGCAAAACTAATGTCATTTACAAAATACCACACAAGGACTGTAACAAACACTACATTGGACAAACAGACCGAAAACTAGCCACCAGGATACATGACCACCAACTAGCCACAAAAAGAATGACGTTCTCTCACTAGTGTCCTGACATATGACTGATAAAACTCTGGAAATGAACCATCCAGCTCAGCGAGCAAACCTACATTCAAAACCTCAACCTGAGCCGCAAATCTTCTCAAAACATGCTAATCTCTCTCATTCACTCGATATTCAGTCAGTGAGGATGTGAGTGTGTGCGGTGGGTTTACTGATCGATATTAGACCTGGCCTGGGTCAATCAATCAAAGGAAGATCAGACAGGGAACAAGATGTGTCTTTAAGTGCGTATGTGTGTGTGGGGATTCAATCAGTTCCATTCCCCACAGTGCCCTGTACTCCCAGTACTGGAGATCCCCCCACACTCACTCTGTCCCCTCAGTTCCACATTCCCCTCTCTCTGATTCTTACCTCTCCACGGCCTTTTCCAGATGATTATTCCAAATATTGCAGCCATTGCAGAGACTAATCCAATCAAAAGTACATGATGGATACGTTCCACACTGTTTTGTCGGATTTCTGAAACACAATGTAATTAATCAGCATTGCCTCTGTTCCCATTTCCAGTCCCAGTTCTGTATTAATTGGGACAATTGTAACAGATCCCACCCATTGGGAACTGATGGGATTAGTTGACACATTGTATTGACCTCGCCCAAATTCACTCTCCAAATGCCTGTTCCTTCATCAATTACGCACACACACACACACATTCCAGTCCCTTACCCCACTGATAGAGTTGGGCCTCTGCCAGACTGCTGTGTTCAATGTGACAGGAGTATTGATCCTCATCCCCAGCATTGACCTCAATCTCTTTCTGGATCTGATGGGTCCCATCGTGGTTCGGTCGAACCCCTGAGGATTGGGTCTCAGACATGACCTCTCCATTCCTTAGCCAGGTCACCTCGATGTCTACAGGATCAAACCCAGTGACCAGGCAGGAGAGAGAGTGAGCGGCTTGTCCTGACCATTAGGCTCCCTCCTGGCGATGAACACTTCAGGCTGAACTGTGATGGGAAAGGGTGAAATCACAAACAACAGACAGATACTGAATGGAATGGGAGAACGGTTTCATAGATCAGTGAGGTTAGATCAGAACATGGGATCAAAACTGAAACACATACCTTTTCTTCTGAAATATTCCTTTCCAACTTCCAGATATCTCTTTAAATATTCAACACATTCTTCTTCCAGGTGTCTTTTCCAGTAATTGTTCCAGGAATAATCAGAATCCCATTTCTCTTTAGTCATCGCTGCAATGGGATTGGATGCGATCCATCTCATTCTGTCTGGGTCTAAACTGATAAAGTCCTTTCCATCAAATCCAAATCTCATCGATCTCTTAATGCTGCCATCATCACTGACCTCAACAGTAGTTATCTGTTGAATAATGTGAATTCCTGTTGGTGATCAAACAATCATAGATAATTAATCATTAATTTTACCAGAGGAACAATCTGATCAAAGGTGAATGGGGATCCTGGATCAGGCCCAGGGGGAGGGGGGTTACACACGGTGCTAATCCCAGGGCCTGTGCTGTCAGAGGGGCCCAGACTCAGGCAGTACTGCCCCTTTCTCTAGTGGCTGCCTCGCACCTCAACCTGGAGCAGGTAAGGACGGGTTCTCCGATCCAGGTCAGAATTCCGGCGCTCACATTCCCACTGTCTGGGAATGACAGGCCCGTTCCATGTGGTCATGTGTTTCGTTCACAGGCTGCATTCTGGGGGATATAGTTTGTGACTGTCCGTGACCTTTCCAAAGTTTCCACATCCTTCCTATAATGCAGTGACCAGAACTGTACACAATCCTCCAACTGCAGCCACACCAGAGTTTTGTACAGCTGCAGCATGACTTCACGGTTCCAAAACTCAATCCCACTACTAATAAAAGCTAGCACACCATATGCCTTCTAAACAACCTTATCCAACCTGGGTGGCAACTTTCAGGGGTCTATGCACATGGATACCGAGATCTGGCTGCTCGTCTATATTACCAAGAATCCTTCCATTTGCCCAGTACTCTACATTCCTGCTGCTCCTTCCAAAGTGAATCACCTCACACATTTCCGCATTAAACTCCATTTGCCACCTCTCAGCCCAGCCCTGCATCTTATCTATGTCCCTCTGTAACCTGCAACATCCTTCTGCACTATCCACAACTCTACCGATGATCGTAATCCACATATTTACTAACCCATCCTTCTACGCCCTCATCCAGGTCATTTATTAAAATGACAAACAGTAGTGGACCCAAAACAGATCCTTGCTGTTTACCACTAGTAACTGAACTCTAGGATGAACGTTTCCCATCAACCACCACCCTCTGTCTTCTTGAGCTGGCCAATTTCTGTTCCAAATTGCTAAATCACCCTCAATTCTATGCCACCAGATTTGTGCAATAACATACTGTGGGGAACCGTATCAAACACCTTACTGAAATCCATATACACCACATCAACCACTTTATCTTCATCCACCTGTTTGGTCACTTTCTCAAAGAACTCAATAAGGTTTGTGAGACACGAACTACCCTTCACAAAACCGTGTTGAATATCCCCAATCAACTGATTCCTTTCTAGATAACTATCTCTTATAACACTTCCCAACACTTTACCCACAACCGAAGTAAGGCTCACTGGTCTATAATTACCAGGGTTGTCTCTGTTCCCCTTCGAGAACAAGGGGACAACATTTGCTATTCTCCAGTCTCCTGGCACTATTCCTGTAGACAATGATGACATAAAGATCAAAGCCAAAGGCTCGGCAACCTCCTCCCTGGCTTCCCAGAGAATCCTACGATAAATCCTATCTCACCCGGGAAGCTTACAGAGTTTTACACTTTCCAGAATTACAACCCCTCCTCCTTGTGAACCTCAATCCCATCGAGTCTAGTAGCCTTTATCTCAGTATTCTCCTCGACAACATGGTCTTTTTCTTGTGTGAATACTGAGGAAAAATATTCAGTTAGCACTTTCCCTATCTCTTCTGACTCCACACGCAACTTCCCATTACTGTCCTTGATTGGCCCTGATCTTACTGGAGTGTCGTTCTTTTATTCCTGATATACTGATTGAAAACTTTAGGGTTTTCCGGGATCCTATTTGCCAATGACTTCTCATGTCCCCTCCTGGCTTTTCTTGATGCTTTCTGTAGGTCTTTCCTGGCTAACTTGTAATTCTCAAGTGCCCGAACTGAGCCTTCATGTCTCATCCTAACATAAGCCTTCTTCTTCTTCTTGCCAAGAGATTCAACTTTCTTTGTAAACCACGGCTCCTGCGTTCAACAAGTTCCTCCCTGCCTGGCAGGTACATACTTACCAAGGACCCGCAGTAGCTGTTCCTTGAATATTTCAATTGTGCCAAACTCCTGCAGTTTTCTTCCCGATCTTTTGCATCCAAAGTCTTGCCTAATTGCATTGTAATTGCCCTTCCCCCACCTATAACTTTTGCCCTTCGGTGTGTACCTATCCCTTTCCATCACTAAAGTAAACATAACTGAATTGTGGTCACTATCATCTGGCTGGGTTCATTACCCAGTACCAAATCTAATGTGGCCGCGCCCCTTGTTGCCCTGTCAACATAATGTGTCAGGAAGCCCTCTTGCACACATTGGACACAAAATGACCCATTTAAAGTGCTTGAACTGTCATATTCCAAGCCAATATTTGGAAAGTTAAACGTCTCCATAACAACTACCCTGTCACACTCGCTCCTATTGAGAAACATCATCCTTTCCTCTACATCTCTGGAACTATTCAGAGGCCTATAGAAAACTTCCAACAGTGTAACCACTCCTCAGTACTACCTCAGTAGACGGGTCTTCAAATGTCCTTTCTGCTCCCGCAATACTGTCCTGGACTAACAATGCCACACTTGCCCCTCTTGACCATCTTCACTGTTCTTACTGAAACATCAAAATCCTGGAACCTGCAACAACCATTCCTGTCCCTGCTCTATCCATGTCTCCGAAATGGCCACAACATCGAAATCCCAGGTACCAACCCATGCTGCAAGGTCACCCACCTTATTCCGCATGATCCTAGGATTGAAGTAGTCACACTTCAAACCAACTTCTTGCTTGCTGATGCCCTCTTCAAACCTTAGTTCAGATCTCACTACTCAAACTCCTGGACCTCGAACTACAATTTGAGTTCACATCCCCCTCCTGAATTCGTTTAAACCCTCCCAAAGAGCATTAGCAAATTCCCCCCACCCATGATATTGGTACCCCTCTGGTTCAGGTGAAGAGAATCCTGTTTGTAGAGGTCCCACCTACCCCAGAAAGAAGCCCAATTATCCAGGTGTCAGAAACCCTC
>NW_025208370.1:0-14489 GCF_004010195.1 Chiloscyllium plagiosum | reverse complement strand
AAGGAAACCGAGGATATTTGGGAGATAGAATGAAAATCGAAAATATGAGCAAAACAGGATAACTTTAAATATAGGAAATAATGTTTTATTTATACACTGTTTAAATTGTTGGGTGTATGATTTGGTAGATTGCTCATACCTGCACAGAGTACTCAGAATTAAAAACAAAGACATGATAACAAAATGCACAGGACGGCATGGTGATTTCAGGAGAACATCATCAGAAATGTACTACAGTCCGAGCTAGTGTAGCTATTGTCAGCTGAGTGACCACTGCCTTTGCTGCAATTATTGCATGAAACTCCTAAGACGACGAAATAGGCTATTCGGCCCATCACAACTGCACAGAACTTCCAAAGAGCATTCCACCTATATCCACACTTATTCCACATGGCTAATGCACAAACTCTACAGATCCCTGGATAATATGGGCAATTTAGCATGGCCAATCCACTCTAACCTGCACAGCTTCAGACTTTGGAACACGGCAAGAGGATCCAGGTAGACACAGGAAGAATATACGATTTCCACATAGACAGGCAGCCAAAGTTGGAATTGATCCCGGGTTCGAGCGCGGTGAATTAGCGGTGATAACAGCAGAGCCTCCTCCAATAAACCACCACACAGCGACATTGATACGTATTGACCGTTTCTGGACCTCGAGAGACAGGCTTGTTCAGTAAAGCACTTAGAGTCAGAATCATTTTCCTATTATTTTGTTCCGTAAAGTGCAACTGCCTCCAAAATGTTTTTCCAAACAAAAATAATATCTTGAGGTTTGAGCAAATACGCATTGTGCGTGGGATAAGCGAGCGTGAATGAGGGAAGGAATATTGGCGATGGTGGATTGGTTACGTGTAATCACTCAGTCTGAGTTGGCTATGAGACTAATGGGATTATCAGAAAATAAACATACTTCTCTGTTCACAAATCGCAACAAACATTCTGTAGCTAAAGATCAGTCATTACAATGTACGGAAAAGCATTGGAAAAATGTTTTAAGTCCAGACGCTGGCGGTGGGTGGGGGGGGGGGGGGTGTGGCGGAGGGGAGAGGTGGAATGGAGACTTGCTTCAAAGAATGTGATTACAACAGACAAACGGCATGCATTTGTTAGCCAAGATTTATTTCTGACAAACGCAATTTCAATGTTTATTCCAGGTTCAGACAGGGTATATGAAGGTCATGCTGTTGAGGCTATCGATATCAATGCACTGTGATGAAGTATCATTTACTGGACGTCAGCTAAAGTCTGATTATGACGTTGGGGAAGAAGCCAGAAAAAAGAGACAACTGGGCACATGGTTATTTAGACTAGACAGAGGGACAATAATATAACCCAGCCATCAGTATAGGATCGTTATTCTTTACAACTCATATGAAGGCCAGATTCAAGAATACATCGACAATGAGGAATGATGAGAGACAATATTAAAGAAATGTGTTTATTGAATAGGAAAGTAAAGGATAAAATATATTTCTGTACATTCCAAATTACAGGAAGTACAAAGAGGTAAGAATGTTAAAATGCACTCATAATATTGATCTGCATAAATTGAAATGTAGATTACAAATCTTAGGAAATGGTGGGTAAACTTTATCAATCATAGAAAGAAGCAGATGTCAGGTGTAGACAGGAGAGATCAAATGAAACCTTAGAAAAGTATAAAGGCAGGAAGAATATAGTTAAGAGGGAAGTAAGGAGGGCAAAAATGGGACATGAGATAGCTTCAGCAAGTATAGTTAAGGAGAATCCAAAAAGATTTTATAAGGACGAAGATCAGCAAGGAAGCCTATGTGTGGTGCCGCAGGAAAAAGGGAGATAAGAAAGGATATTTTCAATCTGTGTTTACGATGGAGTAGGACGGGGAAGATATCGAATATGGGTAAATAGATGGTGGCAGCTTCATAAATATCCATATTACAGAGGAAAAGATGCTCGATGTCGAGAAAGGAATAAAAGTCGATAAATCCCCAGGACTTGATCAAGTGTACCGTCGAACTCTGTGAGAAATTAGGAGAGTGTGTGCTCAGCCTCTTGCTGAGATATTTGTATCATAGGTAGGCACAGGTTAGGTGCCGAAGATTAGAGGTTGGCTCAGGTGGTGTTACTATTTTAGGAAAGTGATAAGGTAAAGTTAGGAAACTATAGACTGGTGAGACTGACATGGGAGGTGGATAGGTTTTTTGGGGGACAGGATTCACATGTACTTCGATAGGCATGGACTGTTTTGGAAAATTCATCATGGCTTTGTGCGTTTGAAAACGTGTCTCACGAACTTGACTGATTATTTTGAAGAAAGAGTCTTGATGTGGGCAGAGTGGTAGATGTCATCTGTGTGAACTTCAGTCAGACTTTCGACAGGGTTCCTCATGGGAGACTATTTAGAAATGTTTAATCTCATGGGATACAGTGAGAACTGGACAATTGCGTACAGAAATCAGAAGACAGATGATGGTACTGAGCGCTGTTTCAGACCTAATTTGGTGGCAAGTGCGATGCCAATAAGATCAGTGCAGAGTCCACTGCTTTTTGTCATTTAAGTAAAGGATTTGGATGCGGCCATATGATGTTTAGTTAGTAAGTTCACAGATGACATCAAAATTGGAGGTGGCTTGGACATTGAAGAAAGATTACCTCAGATTATAATGGAATCTTGATCAGATGGGCTAATGAGCTGAAAAGTGGCAGATGCAGTTTAATTTGGATAAATGCGAGGGGCTCTATTTTGGCAAAGCAAATCACAACAGTACTTGTACACTTAACAGTAAAATCCTGCTGAGTGTTGCTGAACACACAGACCTTGGATTGGAATTTCATAGTTCCTTGAAAATGGCGTTGCAGGTCGGTAGGATAGTGAGGATGTCGTTCAGTATGCTTTCCTTTATTTGTCAGAGCACTGAGTACAGGAGTTGGGAGGTCATTTTGAGGGTGTACAGGACGTTGGTTAGGCCACCTTTGGAACATTGCAAAAATTCAGATCTCCTTCCTGTCAGAAGGTTGTTGTCAAACCTGAAAAAATTCAGAAAATAATTTCAAGGACGTTGCCAGCGTTGGAGGATTTGACCTAAAGGGCCAGGCCGAATAATCTGGGGCTGTTTGCCCTGGAGATGAGGAGGCTGATTGGTGAACTTATAGAAAATTGTAAAACTATGTTGGGCATAGATAGGATAAGTAGACAAGGCACTGTTTTCCATGGGGTGAGAGAGTCCAGAACTAGAGAGCATTCTTTGAGGTTGAGAGTGGAAATATGTAAAGGGGACGTAAGGCAGAACTTTTTTATACAAAGGCTGGTGCATGTATGGAACGATCTGCATTTAAAAAGCATCAGGAATAGTATATGGTTAGAAAGGGTTTAGAGGATATGGGCCATGTGCTGGAAAATAGGATGGGATTAGTTCAGGAATTCTGGTCGGCATGGACGAGGTGGACCGAAGAATATGTTTCTGTATTGGACATCGCTGTGACTCTATGGCGCTAATCTTTATTTTAGCCACAGCTGAGATGCTGATCTCCCCTATGTGAGTGATCTTCCTCACCGAGATTCTCTACCTCTGTCTTTCACACAGTGTGAGCGTTATCAGTTAAAGCTGTTGTTGGCCAAGTCTATTTAACTTAACCCACCTTCTACCTGGAACACAGATATATTGGCCCACTGGATACTGTGTTACTATCAGCAACTTAACACTGTAATATTATCAGAGATAAATGATCTGGGATCTCAACCAGTTTCAGCATATTGTTGAAAGGATATAGCATCAGACAAAATGCTTGCAGTCTATGGCAACTTCTGCATAAAATTCCCATCATCTGTCTGTTCATCCCTATCTGCCTGTTCTTCTCTCATGTGCAGCTGCATCCACATGTCTGCTCAAACAAAATGGATTGAATGAAATTCAAGTAATCGGGAGGACATTTCAATATATTCCAGAATAGTAGAAACATGTAATGAAAGACACAGCAGGATAAGAAATAGCAGCAGAGCTCAACGCATGTTTCCATGTCGATCTCCTGATATTGTTGGATTACTAATCAGTTAGGGCAGCAGATATTCTGAACACCCACATCAAAATCACTACAATATAGATGCTGGAAATTGAAGTCAACAATTAAAACGAGCTAGAGTAACACTTTTACTGATGACAATGAAATCATCGTCGATTGTAAGGAAAATCAAAAACGTTCACTTATCTCCTGCAGGGATGGAAATCTGCCATCCTCACCTGGTCTGGCCTACACATCATTCCAGATAGACAACAATGTGTTTGACACTAGGTCACCGTTTGAAAATGTCCAGCGAGTCATTCAATTGTGCCAATCACAACAAAGCCTCCAAGACATGAAACTGGAAGGATCACCTGGAATCGACGGGTAAAACATAGCCTGCCAGAGTCATACTCACAGAATCATATCTTACAGACACTGTATAAGGAACTACCAACACCATACAAAAATATAATCTGTCCAAATGGGAGAACAGACCCCTCAGAGGTGGCAGCACAGTGCGATACAGACGGTAGGTGGTTGCTCTGGGAGTCCTCAACATCGACTTAGTGCCACATGAAGTCTCGTGGCTTCAGAGTAAATATGACCAAGGATTCATCTTGCTATTTATCGCATAGTGTCCTCAGTCGACTGATGAATCAGTACTTCCCCATGTTGAATAACACTTACCGAGCTATATGGAAGGACAGTTAGGAAGGTAAGGAAGGTGATGAAGCTGTGACATTGAAGGACGACATTATGGCGGTGCTGAGAGATAATGTAGGTTCTATGCAGATTTAAGTGCGAATTTATTTGCGCTGATTGTATCCATGATCGTTTTCTTGAACAATGTGGAATGGAATCAACAAGGCAGCAAACTCTCCTCGAACTGGTCCTGTGTAATGAGACGGGAATAATTAATGATCTCATATTTAGTGATCCTATTGGAAGGAATGATCACATATTTTAAAATTTAAATTTCAGATGCAGAGTGTGAAAAAAAAATCCTGTACGAGGGTCCTGTGCTAAAACAAGTGAGACTACTATGAGATGAGCGAGGAATTGGCTGAAGCAGACTGGAAATAAAGATTTTATGGTGCGACTGTGGCCGCCTTACAACGCAATTTTTCAGAGTGCTCAGAAAAATATATTCAATTGAAATGGAAGGTTTTTCAGAAAAAGACTAATCTACCATGTTTTTTTTCAGGAACTAAGGCAGTCTATTAATGAAAGAAAAATCATACAAAGTATCCAAGATCAATGGGAAAGCAGAAGTTTGAGGAAAATTTCAAAGGTCAGCAGGAAGGGCACAAAAATAGTGATAAGGAAAAGTAAGTTTTAAAATGAGGAAGAAAAATAAGTAGCACAGAACATAAAGACAGATCACAAAACTTTCCATAATAATATAAAACAAAGTGGCATTTCGGTCTGGAATATGGTGAAATGGTCAGGTATTGAATAGGTATTTTCTGTCGCTCTACATAGTGGAGGACACTAACTACATGCCAGTAATTGTAAAAGAAACGAAGGTAGGCGAGAAATTGAAAACAATCATTATTGCAGAAGAGGTAGTGTATGGAGCTAAGGGTGAACACATCTACTGGCCCTGATGGAATGCATTCCAGAGTACGGAACAAGATGGCGTGAGAAATAGCAAGTGCACTTGTGGTAACTTTCCAAAATTCTCTGGACTCTGGGACAGTTCCAGCAGATTGGATAACAGTAACTGTGACGCCACTCTTTACAAAGTAAGGTCGACAAAAGATGGGGAAGAATAGACAACTGTACCTAACTTCTGACGTGGGGAAGATGCTTGAGTTTATTATCATGAAAGAAATAGCAACACGTCTGGATAGAAATTTTAATATTGGCAGTGGCAGCAGGAGTCATGAAGTGCTGGTCTTGCTTAACGAACCTTTTGGAAATCTATGAAGACATTATTATTAAGGTGGACAATGGTGAAACAATAGAGGTAGTATACCTATATTTCCAAAACGCCTTCGACAAAGTTCCCGAAAAAAGGCTGCTAGACAGGATAAATATGCATGGCGTCGTGGGTAATGTATCAGCATGGATAGAGGATGGGTTGACTAAAAGGAAGAACGAGGATAAATGAGTGCTTTTCTCGAAGGCAATCAGTAACTAGTGGTGTTCCTCAGGGCTTAGTGTTGGGACAGCAATTATTCATAATTCAAAAAGAGTATTTGAAGTTGATATCTACGTGCAGTGTGTCAAAGTTTGCAGATGGCACTAAGATGTGTGGCAAAACAAAGTATGCAGTGGACTGTAAAACATTGCAGAGAAACTTAGATACTTCATGTGAAAGGCAATTGTCTGGCAGATGGAATGCAATGGTAGTAAATGTGAGGTTACCCATTTTTCAAGCAGCAAGTTTAAAAAAGGAATTGTACTTGAATGGTTAAACAAATTGCAGCACACTGTTCTGCAGAGGAACGTTTCTGTCTTTGTAGGTGAATCACACAGGGCTGGTGTGTTAAGCAACAAGAAATTAGGAGGGCAAGTAGCATTTTGTAATTCCTTGAGAATTAACTTGAGCTTAAAAGCATAGAGGATATGTAGCAGCTGCACAGAGTGCTGGTGACGCCACACGTTGGGCACTGTGTCCTGATTTGGTCTCCTTACTTGAGAAAGGATATATTGGGTGCAGAGGAAGTCCACTCCTTGTCTCCATTTGCAAACTCCTACCATTTAATATTAATTTTCCAAACTTGTCAAACCTCGACTGAGTAATGTGAAGTACAAATAAATCGTTGTACTCCAAGCGTTATTTACTACATGATTTAAAATGCAGAATTGTCGATCAATAAGATATAACATCCTGTACAGAAGCAAGAGGCGGGAACGTTTAAAAAGATGGAGGATAGCAGCTGAAAATGTTTAGTTTTCAAAACCGCATTGCCATTTTTGGAAGTATAAAATAAGATAAAGTTTATTTTATATATTGTCTCACAGCTGTGCCACACCTTTCGTCGACGTTCAAGATTATAACTAATCTACTCTAGGAACACGCTGCTGGCTGCCCAGTGCATAAATTGATCACCTATGAGTATATGGGTTCAGCTCAAAACTTCTCTGCAGTTTCAAACAGCAACAGCTTTCATATACACAGTTCAGATGCACACCCGTTCTTATGAGGCAAATTGTCTATTACTCTGTCTGGTAAATTTCCCTGTCTGCTGAACGTTTTAACCTGGCTATCGAGGAGTCCAATAAAATTTAGACAAAATATGACATTACTGCAGTGAAATGGAGAAAACGAAAGCACGTCTTGTTAACAGTGTTACGTAGGAGTCAAAAACCCTAAACTTACAATTAGTTATCCCGAAAAAAAATGTTATGAAATAGAATAGAATTTTCGAGGCTGGACAACTCAAACATACATAAACATTCTTCCTGAGTCTCAGCAGGTCTTGCACGATCAGTGGCAAATAGCAACAGATGCTTCCAACTCTTCGGAGATTACCTGACAATTTCTGCAATTTGCTCATGTGTTAGAACGTGCACGCCCTCGCGTAGCACTGCTTGAGAAAGCCGTCAAAGGAATGCTTTGGTTTTCTTTTTCAGCTAAGTTAAAATGACCAAACACTGTTGACATTTGCCCATAGTAGATGTTCACAATTGCACTTGCAGCCTTCATAAAATTATGTTCGATAACATGAGATTTTCCAAAGGAAGGAACATTAGGGAAGGCAATTTGTGTTCTGTAAACTGACGTTTCTTAACATTTAGGCATTCTGGTTGTTGCAGTTTTTTCAATGAGCTGGAAAACTGGTTTACAAATGTTTCATTGCTTTTCTTGGTAACATCCACAATGCTGACGAGCATCCTGTGAAATGGTGGTGGAAATTATCAGTTGGGAATTATCTCTTATTGTACCCAATGATTTCTACTGTCAGTTCTGTTGTTTCATTTCAGTGTTTAGTATATTCAATCTACGTCAAAATAGTTATGAAAGGAGTCCGTAGATGATTGCCATCCTTCTCGGAATTATCTGGCTGGCCTCTTTTTGGCTTGACCTATTACACTTGTGTTGTGACAGTTGAGGTTCTATGTCTTTGTAGTCTTTGTGTATAAATGTTAAGAATAGCTGGCCAATGCGGTCAGTGGCTCGCTGATGTTCCTGAAAGACGATCGCTAATTATTTGCCTGTTTGTCTTATATATTTCTTCACGCAGTCTCTGCATGGAATCTTTTACACCACGTTTGTCCTGCACAAGATGGGCACTGAGTCGTTTTTTTTTTCTGGTGAGCAGTTGCCTGCAAGTGGATGACACTTTATGTGCTGTCATAAATCCGAGTAGTCGGAGGAATCTGGCTGTCACTTCTGAGGTATTTTTTTGCAAAAAATGGAGAGGTCCGTGTGTTGGGTTGTGCCATGTCCTCGCCGCGCTTTTTGTCTTTTAGGAACCTGCGCATGAAAGTGCACGGAGTTCAGCATTCCTACATTCATGAACAGTAGCTAAGCACTAAACATCAGGACCAGCTATCCTTGAATTTCTACACATCGAAGTCAAGAACCGTAAATTAGATGTAAAACACATCAACAATGGAATCAGAAAATAATATGTTGGATCATCCTGCATGATAAGGCAGCAGCAATTGCAGAAGGAAGTGTACCTGGCAGGCACACAGCGTCCTGGGAGGTACTCAGTCCAGTTGGGAGAACGAAAATCATTGTCTGCAGAACTGAAATTAACCAGGGATCAGAGAGTGAACATATACACATACAGTAAGTGTGTTTTTGGTATTTTTCATGAATTCATGCAGTTCTACTCATTTGGCCCACACAGAGCACGTAGAAAAGGTTATAGTTTGTGGAAGCTTTAAATGCAGCATTGCTCAGCAGAAACATAGAACGTAGAACATAAAATGGAGAAGAGTACAGCCCAGTAGAGGCTCTTCAGTCCACGTTGTTCTGATTGTCATTTATCATTATCTAAAATAAAGCTCACCGAAACTTCACTGTGTTTACTTCCAGCCACGTGCTCGCCCGCTGTAACTTAAGTGTCCGCAATGTCTCTGAATCTGAACAGAATAATGGCAGAAGGTATGATACCGAGGTCGGAGGTGGGGGTTACGATTTTCCCATCGCCATAATCCGATCAAGTTTAACATTTGAAAGGGAAAGTGATAAAACAACATGTGTCCTTTTCCGCAGAGTCATAGAGTCATAGATTCGTAGAGATGTCCAGCACAGAAACAGAGCCTTCTGTCCAAAATGCCCATGTCAACCATCTATCCCAACCCAATCTACTCCCAACCACCAGTTCCGAACCGTCTGTTAAAACAAACTAAAATCGAAAAAAAAACTGAACTGCGAAAACTGGTAAATCCTCTGCTCTTGTCCAAAGTAGCTATTTCCAGACATTTTGACACATCTGCATTTACGAACATGTTGCAAAAGCCAAGGGGAATACCCTAAATAAAGGGTCGCATCTTTGCATCTCAACCCACAAAAAACAACCAACTGTCTATAAATGGTTTCACTTTGAAAACGTGTTCTCTCATCCTGTGTATACACTTAAATACAGAGATATTACTTTGACCACAACCATGCAAACATGCAGTATTAAATTCTATTTCAATATGGTTACTTCCGCGACCAGACATCTTCGTTTATCAGGAGAAAATGAGGACTGCAGATGCTGGGGATCAGAGTCGTAACTGGGCTGCCGTGAAAACACAGAAGGTCAGGCATCATCCGATTAGCAGGGAACACATCACTGGCAACATAAATGTTGAAACAGTGTGATGCAAACATAAAGCTCAAAGTCTGCTTCTCAATTGTCGAATATTTCTGTCGATAAATGTTTAATTTCTTGGAGAAATATCCGAGCATGATTTCCGTTTTCTTGGTATCTCCCTGTAAGTGTAGAGATTCAACACTCACATTACTTGCATCTATTGAACCTTTAAACGTGTTGTGCAATGATGTGTGGCTAATAATCGCGAATAGGTTTGTACAGTTTTCAGGCAGTCAAATGCCTTTTGTTGGTCTGTTGCTAACTGAATCCACCTGCTGTTCTTTCGTGATTTAGTAAATGGAGCAGACATAGAGGTAAAGCGTGATACTAATTTCTGATTTTAAAAAAGATTCAACACCAGAATCTTAGTAATGTTCTCTTCTTCGAAAGCTCGACCAACCCCCCAATAATCTTTGTTTTCTTTTTATTCGTGGGGACATTTGCCCATATCCATTAGCAGGGCACATGAAGTTGACTTGGGATTTGGCAAATTGATATTAGCCAGGTTTAATATGAAGCATTGGGCAGGAACCCTTTGTCAGGAAGGAAGGGCTGATGCAGGGCTCCTGCCTGAAACCTCGATTTTCCAGCAACTCGGATGCGGCCTGACCTGCTGTGCATTTCCAACACCACTCTAATCTTGCCTCTAATCTCCAACATCTGCGGTCCTCATTTTCCCCTTATTACGAAATCTGTCGTTCGAAGTCAATTGAATAAACCGAATGCATTTGTCATCTTGTTCCTTCCATGTGAGACTAAAAATCATCAGGTCATCAAAACGTACTGCATAATTGGTCATCCAAAAATGATTTTATTGGTTCGTCTTTGAAATATGGCTGGCACATTCTTCATACCAAATTGGTACAGTATTTTCGGTGTTACAAAAACCAAAATTGTTTTCGCTCTTTCGAATAACGATACAACCTGGTGTGCACTGAGGAATCCAACTTATAGATGTAAGTTGTTTTTCCCACGTTTTCCACACAGTTTCCCAAATGTGGATTCGACTATGACTTTGCAACAACTTTAACATCACGATACTTCACAGATATCTGCATCCGACAGTCTGGATTTGCAATTATTAATACCTCTGAAATCAAGTCACTGGAATTAACTTCAATTGTGTTTGTCTTCGGCATGTTTTCGATTTCTTTTTCAACACATGGCAAATTTAGAGGGTAAAGTCTGAAAGGACGTTGCCTAATTTGAACAACATTTCTTATATATTTATTATGCATAATTACATAATGACTTCTCCTTTTATTTTGACCTATCTCCCCATGCAATTGCAAGAACGGTTTCAGCGCATGACGATATTCCTTTGGAATGCACTTCAATCAGTTATCCTATTTTTAAAAATGATTGACTCATTGTCCAATCGAATTTGAACATGTCTAATTCAGAATCCTCTGAACTTCTTTCTTCACTCTGTGTTATAACCAGCAAGACATTCTCTTTCTATTTTCCTTCCCTGTCAAAATAGCTTTTAAGCATGTTCAGGTGGCTTACCATGCATAATGACTTTCTGTCTGGAGACCTTATCCAATCGTTCACGTCACTCAACCTCATTTCGAATTGGTAAGGTCCACTAGATCATACCTTTTAAGGTTAGTCTGTCACTGAAAGTGACACAATCACTTTATCTCCATCCGCAGAATTGCGAGCTTTTCATTCCTTGTCTCTTCCTGGTCCATTACATATTCTGATATTTTCAAACCAGTCAAGCCAAATCCCCCGCGCTGTTTAATCGTTCCCTAAAATTTGACACATCGCCCAAAATGTGGTTTCTGAATTTTGATTCACCAATTTCTCCTGAAACACTTTTAGTCGTCCACTCACTTCATGCTCAAAACTAATTCAGTTGGACTGAATTTGGTTATTGCATTTGTTCTATCTCTGATGGCAGAAAGTACAAATTTAATTCCTTTTTGCCATTCATCTGCATAGACTTGGCTGTGAACCCTTTTACAGAAAAGGTCTGATGCAACGTTTCTACCGCTCCCAGCGGTTATGAACGGTATGCAGTGCGTTTGATTATTTTATTTCGACGATGTCCATAACTTCGTTGAATAATTTTGATGTAACATTGACCCTTAATTAAGTTGCATAGCTGTGGATGTTCCGTATCACTTGACAAATTTGTGTGACTCCTTTCCAATTCTTTCAGCTGTGAAATTGATTATGGTTTTTCTCGTGGACACATCCATTATTGTTAACAGACTCTACTCCGTTTTTTGCTTTTAAATTAAAGCTTGCAAATGAATGAATGCAAATTAAAAGCGCCGGTTTTATCACTTGCAGCAATTTTTCATGACTGAACTTTTATGACACCCCCGGCAAAATTTAACGACAATCTAATGCAGGAGAAACTGAGTACAGCAGATGCTGAAGATCAGAGTCGAGTGTGCGGTGCTGGAAAGTCATTGCTGGTCAGGCAGCATCGGAGGATCAGGAGATTTGATGTTTCCTGATGGAGCACTTATATCCGAAACATCGATTCGACTGCTCCATGCATGCTGCATGACCTGCTGTGATTTGCCAGCACCAGACATTTGACTACATCATGATGCATCCCAGACCAGTAAAACGCTTTTGTATTTAATTTGAGTTGGTTTTCAGCCTCGATTACCCCCTACTAGAATTTAATGTGGAAGCCACAACATCTCCTTCCAATAACACACTCGTAATACGAATTTCTAAAATTTTACCTTTTGTGATCTGTTTGAAAATGTGATGGTCATCATTTCACTCTATTTTTAACATAGTAACAATCAGAAAGACAGTCAAATTCGTCATGCTGGTCTAAACCTTGATAGAATTGCATCAATTTGTCACTATTCAGTTGTAACTCAGTTCATTATTCTGAGCTGGAAATATCCACATTATCCTCCAAATGTTCCTATTTTCTCCAAACCATTCGATCAAATAGGGTTTCTGATAATTCTACTTCATTTCGTTATCTGTATTCGTTGATTTCTCCTCATGTCTGAAGTGGTTACTTACGAACTGTGTTACCACACAATCAGGGAAAATCCCTGGTTTTGTTTCCTATAGTAGCTTATTTGCGTGATCTTCCATCGCTAAGGTCCATTAGATCATACTTTCTAAGGTTAATCTGTCACTGAAAGTGACACAATCACTTTATCTCCATTCACGGAATTGCGAGCTTTTCATTCCTTGTCTCTTCCTGGTTCATTACATACTCTGATATTTTCAAACCATGTCCAGCCAAATCCCCCACGCTGTTAAATCGTTCCCTAAAATTTGACACATCGCCCAAAATGTGGTTTCTGAATTTTGATTCACCAATTTCTCCTGAAACACTTTTTGTCGTCCACTCACTTCATGCTCAAGACTAATTCAGTTGGACTGAATTTGGTTATTTCATTTTTACTTCCATAGTAGGAGCAGTCCTCGTGCTACTCAACAAGAAGAAACTACATTCCCGAATCCGAGCGGTCTTCCAATGCGCTGACAATCACTTCTCCAATTTTCACTTGATACTGTCTCCTCACTCTACATAACTGAGCAAAGACTTCTCCCCATACAGTCCACGCAATCACACTTCTTTTTCCTGTCAATAATCCTTCAGCGAAACGTATTTCCTCATATATCAACATCAAAGGCAGACATGATGCCATATACATTATACTGAAAACTGTTCTTGCTGGCCTATGGCAGTAAAACTTACCTTTTTGCATAAATGGCACTTGTTCCTTCCCCAATCTTTGAAGATTTTGGACCTTCTGATGTAGCGCTTTAGACTCCACTGTGCTTTCTTTTACCAGTTCAGCATATTTAACTGGGTTATCCTATTTTCCTGTACCCTTCCTCCCAGTACTTTTTTTTCTGATCCAAAAACAATGTTTCTACATTTGGGCCACTTCGTTGCAGTGAAAGCACTGGAACCTTTCATTTTCTCTATCCCCCTCATGGGTTTACTTGAAGTTATCTTAAACGCGAACTACAATTTCTTGAAAATGGCCTAGAAGTATCCAAGATGTAGTAACATCCCTTGTTGTGAAGAAACAAAAGAAAGACCAAGGAACTGAGAAGTTAAATTAAAAAAGGCCCTGTTATTTGTAAAAACAAGATCCGACTATCATAAGTCACAGCACGATGCAGAAACTGTGAGAACTATGGAGTTAACATTCAGTTAGCTGACACCTTGTTTGACGTCAAGGTACAGGAAAATATAAATGCCGAACAGGTCGAGTGTCAGGCAGAGGTGCTTACTCTTGAAAATCTAATGGAACTAAAATAGAACAGTGAGACAATAAGTAGATATATTTTGATGCAGTCTCAGGAAAGGAGGCAGCGAATATTCCCTAGGGTTATTAACAGAAAGATAGAACCATAAGAGTAAAATGGGGACTGTGGCAAGTTAAAGTAGACGAGAATTGCACCAGATTGTGTTTCTGGTAGCATGCAGAGAGGAACTGTCTGTCACCTGTTTCATTCTATATTTTGCTATCTTCAGATGCTGTTGACCTAATTCACTGAACTGATTAAACTTCTCCTACATATAATACAAGTGCCAGATCTGGAACTTCGTCCAGAAAATTGTTGTTTAACTAATTTCAATAGCCCTCTTACTTCATATCTGAATATTAACTCAAAGGGAGTGAATTGAGTAGATTTGTTTGGGGCACCTCTCAAGACGAAAAATACGAATGGGATTCCTTTATCCCAATCCGTCTTGGTATAGAACATAGAACATAGAAGAATACAGCGCAGTAC
>NW_025208369.1:0-14480 GCF_004010195.1 Chiloscyllium plagiosum | reverse complement strand
ATGTCCTCTCGTTCTGGACTCCCCGACCCCAGGAAAAAGACTTTGCCTGTTTATCCTACCTGTGCCCCTCATGATTTTGTTAATCTCTACAAGGTCACCCCTCGGCCTCCGACGCTCCAGGGAAAACAGCCAGAGCCTGTTCATCCTCTCCCTGTAGCTCAGATCCTCTAACCCTGACAACATCCTTGTAACTCTTTTCTGAACTCTTTAAAGTTTCACAACATTCTCATGTGGTATTTTGTGTTATTCAGCTTTGCGTAGGGTTTAATAGTAGTACGGTTTGGCTACAAATTTGATAATACAACGGGTAGAATGCATAGTGAACATATTGTGTGCAGTTCTGGAATCCGAATTATCAGAGGAGATCACACTGGAGAGGGTGAAAAGGGAGGTTCCACGCAATGTTACCTGGGACTGAAAAGCTTCCATTACCGAAGAGAGATTGGACAGATTGCGGGTTGTTTTACATCGAGCAGAGGAGATCGAGAGGAAACATGGTTGACATGTGATAAATGGTGAAGAGAGCAGTGTAATGATGCTGCTCCCTTAACGAGATTACGTTTCCTTGATTTTTTTTCCCAAATGGGTTTATAAAGACACGGTTTCTGACATGTTTGGGTTTATCTACATGAAGAAGCTTCTATGTTTTTAAAGAAATACTTCGACAATGGAGATGGCATGGTTCTTTCTCTCAGCTCAGCTTTACTCTGGGTGGATTTGGTTTGCTTTGATTTCAGCAAGCTGTCTTTTCTTTCATGTTACCAGTAAAGGAAAGATCTCCACACTGATTCAGTGCCCCTGAGATCTTTTCTGTGAGAAACTGTGTTTGAATTTAACTTATTTTTGTGAACGGGTGTTTATGGTGGTTGTTTCAGGAATTTTGGACAACATAAAGTTGGGGTAATCTGTTAGGTTTTTCGATAGTTTATGTTATTTAATATGCTGTACTCTTTTGAGTGTGTTTCATTCGTTGATCTCAGAAATGAATTCTATTTTGTTTAAACTGATTAGCTGAGCCAGCTCCAGCACTTGCGGACATCCACTAAGTACCCACTTAAAAAAATGGGACAGTTGCGTTCCAGGCTGTTTTCTTGAAGTATTTTGAGTGGGTCTGGTCTGGTCTATCTAGGTTTTGTGGCTGTAAGCGTGATTTGTTCAAAACTTACAATTTACGCTTAACTTTACTGGAATCAAAGGCAGAGAATGGAAGGTGTTTATGTCTTTTTCACAGGTATTTCAAATCAGTAATATTAAAATGTGTTCGGAGCAGTAAATAGCTGTTTGAGTCACTAACACTTTTCTTGGGGTGAAAGAAGTGGCTCTAGAGGCTTTACAGAAGGTGAGCAAGGAAAAGTTGCTCCCATTGACTGTCCAGCAGTAGTTGGAGCTACCATCTTGCGGTAGGTAAGGAGTGATAATTATAGCAATCATTCAGTATTTAAGTTTGCTGGAAACACCCCCATAATCTTTGGTTATGGCTAAAATTCAATTGAAAATGCAGCAGACTGAATTTTATGAAAAAGGAAAGGGAAGGTCAAAAGTTATGAAGCTGTTTTCATTGCAGTTAAGCAGATGAAGGAGGAAAAGAACGAATTGCTTTAGCAGAACGAAAACACAAAAAAGGGAAAAGAACGAACAGAGAGAGAGGAAAGGAAGGAAGAAAAGGAGTTTGAACTTCGCAAATTGGCGGTTCGAAAGTAATCTCAGTTTAAAACAATGGAGAGAAAGCCTGAAGGCAAGTTGTGGTGTGGAAGAAAGTAAGGATGAGCAAACCAATAGTTGCAAAATGCCTGGTGGTGATCTGTTTTAACACATTCAGCCTACATTTGATAAGAAAGACTTGAAAGCCGATTCCACCTCATTTGAGAAGGTGGCAAATTAGGTCAAATCGACAGTGGCCATGTTGGTTTTGTTATTCCAAATAAAAGTTGTAATGCGTGATGTGTTGTTAGCACTATCATTGGAGTAATCTAGGACTTAAAAGGAGGTAAAGAAAGCTATTTCAGGTATATATGAGCTTTTGCCAGAAGCCAATTGAAAATGTTTTAGCAATCTTAATCCTGGTCAAACATATATTATGTTTGAAATGATAAAAAATGAAAAATGTCCAGAGAATAGTAAGGGAACTAAATTGGAGCAAAGGTACGACTCTCTTAGAGAGACAATATTTTTGGAGGAGATCAAAAATTAACTTCGTGAAGTATGGAGAACTAGTGTGGAATAACAGAAAGTGAAAACGGCAAGATTAGAGGCTGTAATGGCTGATGATTACGTCTTGAAGGGATATGGGAAGTTAAAACAAGGTCTGATGGTTTCACTGCGATAAAGAAGGCCACGTGAAGTCACAGTGTTGCATTGTTAGAAAAATCATTTGGAAGCTAGATGGAGGAAAAGAAGATAAGCCAGTGACGTTTGTTGAAGTGGTTATAGAAATGACAATGGAAATCAAAATCTGCAAGACAATGTGCAAACAAGTCGGAGGTTGGTTAGGCAAGAAATGCCAGATAGTCTTAATCCACATATTTGCGAATATAAAGTTTACTCACATCGGGCAGGAACAGTTAGTCCTGGGGTTACAATGTTAAGAGATACAGAATCCTCTCAAACTTTGAGGTTTATATGCACCTCAGAAAGGCAATTGTCAGAAAAACGTTCTTGCAAAGGGAATTCACATTGAGACAAGCAGCGGACAACAATGTAGACTGAAGTCAGTGTCCAATTAATAACTCAGAAATTATGGTGGGTGTACTGGACAAACTCTTAGCTCCAGGGATATGTGTTATGCTTGCTAACGTTATGGTTGGTTCACAGTGGGAGTCCTCTCCACAAGTTGAAATGCAAGTGCAACATCACGCAACTGAGATATGTGAGGAGGCATATGCTGGGAATCTTTCTGATTGTATGTTAAGAAGGCCACAAAGTCACCAGTTAAAACAGAAGAGATGAAAGAGTACAGATAAGACAGGTTAAGTGAAATTATCAGACACCTTGTCCGATCAAATTTGACATCTCTAGTTCGGA
Source organism: Chiloscyllium plagiosum (assembly GCF_004010195.1). Taxonomy (NCBI): domain Eukaryota; kingdom Metazoa; phylum Chordata; class Chondrichthyes; order Orectolobiformes; family Hemiscylliidae; genus Chiloscyllium; species Chiloscyllium plagiosum. The sequence goes on along the minus strand of NW_025208369.1, from coordinate 11,459 downwards.
AAGATTAACTCAGTTACAACAAAAAGATGAGGAACTAAACCAATTGTATCAAAGGAGATTGTAGATGCATCCCGGTGTGTTACTAACATAAATATTATGACTCAAAAGGGAAATGGAGACATATTCAGGCCGATGAGAAATGGGTAGAAGTTGATCAAATCGAATTGCCAGTGGATTAAAGGAAGGAGGTATTGCGGGAAGCAGATGAACTACCAGTATATCCTTTCGGGATAAGAAGAACTCAGGATAGATTATATTAAAATTTTTGCTGGCCTGTACTGCACAAGGATATATGTGAGTTTTTCCAGGCATGTCATACATGTCAGGTAATTCGACAACAACGGGGCAGAATAAAATCCATACCTTCAATAACGCTTCTTGCTTTTGCGGAACAATTTACAAGTGTATTAAATGGTGGCTTCCGAGTCCTCCATGAAATATAAAGTCGCATTTGCTACAAAATAATGGATGTGTCCAGTAGATTTACAGTACCATTTCGTTATGAAGTATCACAGCTCAACGGTTTGAGGAGGCGTTACTCAATTTCTTTCCCAAGATATGAAATAACCACAGAACTAAAATGAGAGCAAGTATCAAATTTAGTCCAAACTTATTCAAGGAAGTTATGGACAGATTAGGAATAAATCAATTCAGATTTTCTGTATACAATCCAGAGGGCAGGGAGCGTTAGAAAGGTGGCATCAGTCATTAAACGTTCAGGGTTTATAGTCAAGACGATCGAGATGATTGGAATACAAAACATCTGCTTTTACTCTTTCCCATCAGAGATTCACCAAATCAACCGACCAAGTTTAGTCCATTTCAATTAGTTTTGAATGATGAGGGCCGATAAAACTAAATGAGCAGAAATAGAGTTAGAATTCAGAAGCCAAATATCTGGACTATGTGCCACACTTTAAGAGATTGTCAAATAGCGTACGGGGGTCAGCTCGACTGCATGTGAATGTATCACACTGTAGAATGAAACGGTAAGCAGGCAATTCGTCAAAAACTCGTATATTTTCTATCGGAGGCAAGATCACTTATTCCAGTAATAAGTGAACCATTGTAAACAAGGTTTAGTGGAATGATCCAGTCGAAAGGAGATTGAGTGATATGAACAATTTGCTAAGGATTCAAGACAGAAAGAAATTTCACACAGTGGATCGTAAGAATATGCCCAAACGTTATGTTCATAATGAAGGAAAACAAAAGGAGTCTGTGTTATTTGTAAGAAAACAGGGTAAAGGGACAGATTCAAAGCATTCTGATCTGGATATGCCACGAATTGAGCACGGGATCGAAGATGTTGTCACTTTTTGAGATGACTTATCGAGTTACCTTCCAGTGGAAAATCGAAATGTCCTAAAATAGATTTGGCTATCACATGCAGAGACATACGAAGCTGGGAAGTAATAACCTAATTAGGCACGATGTAGATGGAGGAAATGCTGCTCTGATTAAACAACGTCCTGACGGGCCAACCTGTCTAAATGTCAACGCTGATTCAAAATAAGGTTCAACGCATGCTCTAACCAGTCAAAGATAATGTGAGTTACAACTACTGGCGCTCACCAAGACTATCCAACAGTTATGGGTAGACAATCGCAAAGTAAATGCAGTTACAAGGACTGCTGCATATTCTATTTTTTGATCGGAAGATTGTGTCGAAAAGGTGGGACCAACAACTTATAATTCTGAGTTGATTTGTTCAGAGGATACTCGCCATTACCTTTGTCCAAAAGAGCGAAGGGAATCTCAGTTTTGTCAAAACGAATGGAGTATATCTGTTTAAAGTCATGCCGTTTGGTACGAAAAATGTGTCAACCACATTTAAAAGTTTAAAAAATACGATCAATTCGGATTGAGCAGTTGTGTTGTGTATGCACGTGTTCTGGTGACTTTTAGTCACACATGCAAGGAACATTTGTAATATTTAATGGAATAGTTCGAGCGACTTTGGGGGATGATTTAGTGATACACCTAGCCAAACGTGAATTTGCCAAAGCCCAAGTCAACGTCTGGAATATATTATTGGACATCGACAAATTGCTTCATGCAATGCGATAACAAAGGTAAATGGGTCGTTTCCCGTACCATTGGCAAAAAAAAAAGAGCAGTGCGACGATTCGTGTGATTTGGTGGATTTCATCAGAAGTTCTTACCAAATTTTAACAGTGTGACTGCTCCACTCACTGACGTGCTACTAAAAGGCAAATTATTTCAGTCGATAGCGGATTATCAGAAGGTTTTTTTGCAGCTTGAAAGCGGTGTTAACCACACCTAATTATGTGAAGCCATTCAAGCTGGCTGTCGATGCGAGTGATGTGCATGCCAGTGCTGTGCTCTTACACGAAGATGACGAGAAGACAGAAAAAAACTATCTACCACTTCTCTGCGATTTTGAACATTCATCAGCAGAACTATCCTACTGTTGAGAAGAGACTCTGTGCTTGGTGTGGGCTTTGCAACATTTCAACGTTTTTGTTACCAGTAATGCATGTGGGACAATCATATCAACTGATGATCAGTCATTGATGTTTTTGGAGAAATATAATGACGAAAGGTCCAGAGTGTTGGAATGGATCTTGTTACAGCCATTTAATTTGAAAATTGTGCACATGGCAGTCTGATAAAATGTAATTGCCAACATAATGTCTAATCTTGGATGAGAAATGGGGGCATTCGGTGACAGGAAGAAACAGAATGAAATAGAATGTAGTAGTCCATGTTTGCATGGCTGTTGTCTGTGTAATGCATGTGTTGCAATGTAAGAATAATGTAAAATTAAGAGATATTAATAAGAACACATCTTTAGGTATTGATGGATCTTTGTTTTCTATTTTACGGGGAAAGTGTGACGATCCTGCTCCTTTAAAAAGGTTTTTTTCCCCTTTATCTTTTTCGACAGCGATCCGAAAGTTAAAGCTTCCGATGTGTCTGGAAATATGGACTTGAAAATGCTTTTAATCGTTGTTTTAAACACTTGTTTAATGGAAGGGGAGTGGCCAGTTCTCCCAGTTCAGTACTTTTTTCTGTTTCATTTAGTTTGGTTTTGGCAGGCAGACTGTTTGAAGCGGCCATTCAAGGTTGTGGTTGGTGTCCCAAAGAGACAGCTCTGCCCTGAACCCGTCCCCTTCTCTGCAATCTCTCTCCTGCACGCGCCTGTGTTTCAAATTACCTTTCTGCCAATGGGGCGTTATGGGGTGTTTCAGGAAAGTGAACCAGCTCTTTGGTAAGTTACGTTTTCATCTCGGTTTGGTTTTCAACCAGATATGTTGTTCTTAATTCTGCTTTTATTTGTTCGTGTGTAACAAATTATATTTTGTATATAATCGAGGTGTTTGACCAGCTGTGTCACACCTAGAATATTTAGCTTACTTTTACTGAAAACAACAAAACAAAACTTACATTTTGGTCTAAATTCTTAAAATGTTTTGAGTACGATTGGCCTGGTCTATGACAGATTTTTAAATGCCTTCTGGTGGAATTCTGTCCATGTTCTTCTTTAGCAAATCCATCAAAGCTTGCACCACGCTGTTCAGATTTCGTACAATCTCCTGGTAGAAACCACTAAGTTCCAAAAATCGAAGATCCTCTTTCTTCGAGCATGGTCCAGGACATTCCGCAATGGCCTTCGTCTTCACGTTCCTTGGGGTCATCGGTCCATGCCCAGTGTTATTTCCAAAGAGCATCACTTCTCCCTTCGTGAATTCAATTTTGTTTTCCGTAATCTTTCAAACAGCTCTGCCAAGTGCAGCATGTGATCTGCCCCAAATAACGAGATATCACCAAGCCACCAATATGGATGATAGAGTCAATCCTGTCAAAAGTCTGTTCATGAGTCTTTTGAAAGTGGCTGGTGCGCTCTTCCTTCCAACGGACAGCACTTTGAATTGATAATGCTCATTTGAAGTTACAAATTGAGAAGCATCTTTCACTTTCTGCAGTAAAGGTACCGGCCAATCACCATGCAGTAAGTCCAAATTTGAGAAGCAGGTGGCTTGTCCAACTTCCGCTGGACAGTCCTTCACTCTTGGTGTTGGGTATGAGTTGAATTTATTTATGGCGGTGATCTTCTGCCAGACCCCAAAAAACCGTTCAGTCCCATGAGGAATTGGAACTAAGACGATCAGCTAACTCTATTCAGTCTGACTTGACTCTATTATGGCTTGTTTAAGCATCGCATTTACTTCCTTCTGCGTTTTTGCGTGTTTGAGAGAATTGAAATTCCAGGGCTGATGTTTCATCAGGACAGCATTCCTTACGTCCACCTCATGCACAATAGTTCAAACTTCCCTATTCAATTTCTGCAAATGTCCTCAAACTGCTGTGACAAAATTTTCAATGCGTTCCTTTGCTCCTGAGGGAAGTAGTTCACTATCCTATTCCAATACTCAAGGATTTCCTTATCATTTCACCTATCTTGAGACACATCGAAATCGGCACAATCTGGATATGATTCCTACCACTGCGGGTCAGTCACTGGCATCTCTGGTGGGTTTCCTATCCTATGGCACATTTTACAGGTATGGCAAAACTCAACCACAATCCTATGCAGTCTGGGCCAATACAAGTGTTTTTTGAGCCTTAGCATGAGTTAGCCTCACCCTTAACAGACGTCCTACCAGTAATTCATGTGCTACCCGCAATGCCTCGTGTCTGTAACGCAATCAGGTTTACGTCTGCCTATTTCTCCACAGCACTAACCAGCCGTGGTCTCCATTTTTATCTTAGATTCTCGCCTGAAGATGATTAGAGTCGCGAATACATACTGCTCCCTGATCTGGGTATTCATCTGCTAAACATCGTTTTCTGTTGTAAGTCAATGAACTTTCCAGGATGAAACATCTCCGCCTGAGCCTCGACCTATTCAGCTTTTTCCTGAACGATGACATAAAGCATTGTGTCAGTTAACTGAACCTCAACTCTTTCGTCACTTTTGTTTAGTTTTGCTTCCCCTGCTGTGATTTACGACAGTAGAATTTCGTTACAACACAACCTGGGAAATTTCATGGTATTTGTCTTTTAACTCGTCAGTTCATTGCTTTTCCTTTGGCTTCTCCACAATGAGGGCAGCACTCCCGCCTTGGATTCTGCCATGTCGTTCCCAAGAATAAACTATTTTCCTGGAACTGTTTCTTGAACATTCATTCTTGGTCCGCCAAACATTATTTTGGTCTCCAACCTGATCTTACACAGGTGAACCCTACGTTTCTCTCCTTGTATTCCAAAAATGACCACTGCCTCCTGTAACATGTCAGAAATAGTGCAACTGTTTTCATATCTTAGTAGGAGAGACAGATTAGCTCCCGTACCTATCAAACATAAAACACCTTTCATTTCTTCACCTTTTCTTCGTGAGTAAGCTTTATTACGGTGGTGAAGTCTTGTTCGAGGTCGTGCAGTAACTTAATATCCAGCCCTTGAACATATAGAACATACAACATTACAGCACAGTATAGGCCCTCGGAGTTGCACCGAACTGGCATACCAATCTGAAGCCCAGCTCGCCTACACATTTCCATGTACGTCCATATGCTTGTCCAGTGGCGACTTAAATGTACTTAAAGTTGGCGAATCTACTACTGCGACAGGCAAAGAATTCCATACCCTTACTACTCTCTGAGGAAATAAACTATATCTGATATCTGTCTATATCCATCACCCCTCAATATGCCCCCTCGTGAAATCCGCCACTATACTTGAAAAAAGGCTCTTCCTGTCCACCCTATCTAAACCGCCGATTATCTGACATGTCTCTATTAAGTCACCTCTCAAACTTCTTCTCTGCAACGAAAATAGCCTCAAGTCACTCAGCCTTTCCTCGTAGGACCTTCCCTCCATACCAGGCAACATCTTATTAAATCTCCTCTGCATCCTTTAAAGCTTCCACATCCTTCTTATAATGCGGTGACCAGAACTGTAATACTCCAATTGCAGCTGCACCAGGGTTTTGTACAGCCGCAGTATAACCTCATGTTTCCAGAACTGTACCCGTCTATTAATAAAAGCTAAAACACTGTATGCCTTCTTAACAACCCTTTCAACCTGGGTAGCAACTTTCAAGGATCTGTGTACATGGACACCGGGATCTCTCTGCTCATCTACACTACCAAGAATCTTACCATTAGCATTACTTTGCATTCCAGTTACTCCGACCAAAGTGAATCACCTCACACTTGTCCGCATTAAACTCCATTTGCAAACTCTCAGCCTAGCTCTGCAGCTTATCTATGTCTCTTTATAAACTACAACATTCTTCATCACTACCCACAACTGCATCGACCTTAGTGTCGTCTGCAAATTTACTAACCCACTCTTCGACGCCCCCATCCAGGTCGTTTATAAAAATGACGAATATAAGTGGACCCAACAGCACCCGTGCGGTGCACCAATGATAACTGGACTCCGGGATGAACATTTCCCATCAACCACCATCCTTCGTCTTCTTTCAGCAAGCCAAATACTGTTCCAAACTGCAATATCTCCCACAATCCAATTCTTCAAGTTTATGTACAATAGCCTTTTGTGGGGAACCTTATCGAACGCCTTACTGAAATCCATATACATCACAACAAACGGTTTACTCTCATCTATCTGTTTCATCACCTTCTCAAAGAACTCAATATGTTTTGTGAGGCAGGATCTTCCTTTCGCAAAACCGTGCTGATTACCTCTAATCAAATTATTCTTTTCCAGATGATTATAAATCCTATCTCTTATAACCTTTTCCAACACTTTACAAACAACTGAAGTAAGGTTCACTGTTATTCAATTACCTGGGTTGTCTCTACTCCCCGTCTTGAACCGGGGAACCACATTTGCTATCCTCCAGTCTTCTCGCACTATTCCTGTTGATAATGACGATGTAAAGTTCAATGCCAAAGGCTCGGCAATCTCCTCCCTGGATTCCCAGAGGTTCCTGGGATAAATCACATCTGACCCAGGGGACTCATCTCGTTTCACAATCTACAGGATTTCTAATGCCTCTACCTTGTTTAGGCTGCGCACTCTCGTGCAACTCTTGGGATTCCTTTACTACTTTCATTAATCTCATTGGTTTATCCTATTTTACTACATCGTTTCCCTCAGTGCCTTTCTTCACCAACTGGTACTCTGACTTTACGTGTCGCATCTTCCGGCAGTGAAGACCCGTTCCGCCAGCGTTTGCTTAAACCACTGTCAGTGTAAGTTTATGTGTCCCACTCCATTACGGAGAAAAAAAACTCCTGAAGCAATTGAACTACTTTCCAGTCTCCTGGGTTTTCTTTTTCACCTGTGGTAAACTAACCCCAATGTCATCGACTCTTCATTTTGCAATAAAACATCTCCCTTGTTTCCAATTTTTCTCCGTCATGAAATGAAATTTCTGTTGGAAACTAACTTTTACCTTCTGCAACAATGCATATACTTCGGCAATCTCTGATGCTCCTCTCACCACTTGAACATTGTGCTCATTCACATAAGCGTTTATCATCTCTGGATGTGAGTTTTTGCACCTCTCCAGCTGAATAACCTCTCTTAGAGGTGGTATAACAGGGAATGCTTCAGATAAGGGCATCACTGGGATTATTTCTCCGGATGGTGGGAAATGTGGTAGGAGGACGAGTTGCACATGAACTGAGGGGATACCAATATCCTGGGTGTGAGGTTTGCTCCAGTTTTCGGGATTGAGGTTTCAGCTAATTTGGTGGAAGGATGGGAACCGGGGCCACGGATGGAAGGATGGAGCAGCTGGAGAAAAGGCAGATACAGCGTACTGAGAATCGCTGAGCAAGGATAGACAGTTAAAAGGGCAAATTAGCAGTCAGTGTAATGTTTTTACGTGTGCCTACTTTAGCCCAAGAAGTGTCTGGAATTTGGATGATGAACTTTGACCATGGATCAGCTGTTGGAGCTACGATGTTTTGACCATGAACTAGACTTGCTAATCACAGGTCAGAAATGATTGTTGAATGTTTCGGGTTATAGATGTTTACAAAGTAATAAGAAGGTGGTGAAATAGATGGGAGAGTGGCATTGCTAATCAGGGATAGTATCACAGATGCAGGGGGGACGTCGTGGAGGAGGAATCGTGCACTATGTCATTATAAATGAAGTCAGAAACAGGAAAGGAGGAGTAACTTTTTTGGGAGTTTTAAATCGACCCACAAATAGAAACCAAGAAACAGAGGAATAGATTAGAAGGCAGATTTTGGAAAGGTGCAGAAGGAAGATGTTGTTTTAGTATAGATGTAAGTTTGCTGATCTGGATGGTTTGCTTTCAGACGTTTTGTCACCATGACTCGTTAAGAACATCAGTAAGCTCTGGATCGAGACTCTCACTGATGATGTTACCTCCGCATGGTCATGAAAAAGCTGAAAAGAAACTTTGCAGCTCACCGAACTTTCACCAATATCGTAGATGTTCAGCGGTTAGATAGGGTAGACAGTGAAAGCCTTTTTTTCCCGGGATGATGATGTCAGCACGAAGGGGAAAATCTGCAAATTGAGGGGTGAAAGATTTAAGGTTCTTTACTCAGAGACAGGTTCTTTACTCAGAGAGTGGGAAGGGGGTGGAATCTCCTACCTGCCATAGTAGTTAACTTCGCCACATTATGGAGATTTAAACAATCGTTGGAGAAGCACATGGATAATGAAGGGATAGTGTAGGGGGCCGAGCTAAGAATAGTTAACAGGTCGGTGCATCATTGAGGACCGAAGGGCCTGTTCTGCGCTGTACTGTTCTTTGTTCTATGTTCGAAAATCATCAATCTGAGCTGCAAATCTTCACAATAATCGTGTTGCTTTAATGTTTTACTTCAACTTCCTTAGTATTGATTGGGAACTCGTTAGCGCAAATCGGTTGGATGAAGCAGATTTTTCTTCAGTTGTGTCCAGGAAGGACCGCAAACATAACATGCAAATAGGCGGTATGGAGAGGAGGCCATATTAAGTTTGGTGATTCGAAATCGACAAAATCAGGTATCAAATTTCTTGGTGGGAGAGCATTTCGGCGAGAGTGATCATAGCAACCTGTCGTTTACTGTAATCAAGGGGAGGAATAGGGGCATACGGTATGGGAAGTGTTTGATTGGGGAGGGGGAATTACAACGCTATTCGGCAGGTATTGTGGAGCATAAATTGGGGACAGAGAAATGCATGACAGAATGTCGATGGGCACGTCGTTTAGTGAGCACCTGCTATGAGTGCTCGATCAATTTGTACCATTGAACCAAGATTGGTAGGGTGACGGTCTCTTGGGTGACAAGGGATGTGGAACGTCCAATCAACTGAAAGAAGGAAACTTACTTAAGATTGACGATCCAAGGTTGAGACGGGGCTCTCATGGGTTACAAGGTAGCCATGAGGAACTGGAGAATGGACTTAGGAGAGGTGGAAATGGAAATGAAGGAAAAACCGTGATGGGTACGAACAAGGAAAACACATAATAGTTCTATACTTATGTGAGGGACAAGAGTATGACCAGAGAGAGAGTCATGCCGATCAGGGATCGTGCAAGGAAGGGCATCCAATTGAAGCAATCTATTTGAATGCCTATACATTGACAACTATCACTCCTTATACCATCGAGCTCAGTTGCAACTGAGTACTATCGACAAGTTGCACTGCAGAAATTCAGAAAATCTCCTCAGAGAGTACCTTTCGAAATCAGAAGCATTTCTTTCCAGAAGAATAAGGGCCACTGACGCATGTGAGCACCCCTCCCTGCATGCTTACCCCCAAACGCCATCCACCCTAACTTGGAAATATATCGATTGTCCTTCAGCACGTATGTGTCTAAGTGTTGGATCATTACTATGTCCACCTCCAGATGGTTACTCGTATCTCTTTAGCCAGCCGTCCTATCCATCATTTCTCTAGTTGCACACAACATTCTATCTAATGGAGTGACCTTCAAGTACATAAAACTCTATCTTCCCTCAACTTCTCACATTCCAGTTATTACTTATTAATTTATTGAGTATAGGTGTATCTGGCTGGGCCAGCCTTTTTGGCCGCCCATATTCGCATTTGAAAACTGAAGGTGGTGAACTGACTTCTTTAATTGCTGTGACCGAAGGGTTCAGGATTCTCCCAGAAAATTATTAAGGTGGGAAATCCAACACTTAGACACATACGTGCTGAAGGACAATCGATATATTTCCAAGTTAGGGTGGATGGCGTTTGGGGGTAAGCATGCAGGGAGGGGTGCTCACATGCGTCAGTGGCCCTTATTCTTCTGGAAAGAAATGCTTCTGATTTCGAAAGGTACTCTCTGAGGAGATTTTCTGAATTTCTGCAGTGCAACTTGTCGATAGTACTCAGTTGCAACTGAGCTCGATGGTATAAGGAGTGATAGTTGTCAATGTATAGGCATTCAAATAGATTGCTTCATTTGGATGCCCTTCCTTGCACGATCCCTGATCGGCATGACTCTCTCTCTGGTCATACTCTTGTCCCTCACATAAGTATAGAACTATTATGTGTTTTCCTTATTCGTACCCATCACGGTTTTTCCTTCATGCAGTCTGGAAAATCTGATGTGAGGGATGAAAGACTGTGAAGCAGAGGGATACAGTACATAATGATTAGCCAGTAGGATGGTTGTGATGGGGTTGTTGGGAGGAATGCTGAAGCACATCCAGAGTGGCTCATGATATGGGAATAATTTACTAGAGGGAGTACAGAGAGACGGTGGTCATATGAGTACCCCATGCTGCATGAGAGATGGTGAAGCAGGAGGAGAATGTAATGATGAATCTTTTGACTAGCCCAATGGTGTCTGAAAGATGGTGCAGTGGGAGGGAGCGTGATGATGGGCATGGAGACTGTCCACGGTATGTGGGAGGTTTTGTTAGTAGTGATGGACATGATGATGGGCTCCGGCTGCAGGAGAGATGGTAAAGCAGAGGCGAGAGTAGTGATGGTCATGGAGACTGGCCCAGGCTGTGTGAAATATGGTGGAGTGAGAGATGATAGTGATAGAACATAGACATGAGCAGCACAATAACTAGACCATCAATCCACCATATTGTGCCGTACTTGACTCCAAATTGAATATTTCTGCAATTGTGGTGATTTCTTAATAGGACAGGTGCCAAAGCTGGGCTGTTGAATAGATGGGCTTTGTGCACGAATGAAAGTTTGTTAAAACTGAGCTGTTATGTCTTAAAGTCAAACAAATTTAAACGTTTAGAAAGAGATTCACTTAACTCACAAAACTTGTAGCCTTTCTGTTTCATCTATATTTTTAAGACAACAAATTTGGTCAACTGTATCCCAAACTATAATCCCAGCATTTCCATAAAACTCTGTCAGGAACGTGAATCACATACAGATAGAAATCTAAAAAAAAACCAACATTGTAAAAGGTATTGAAGCTTTCTAAACAAAATGGGAAGATGATGCAAGTTGGCTGGGCCATCATTACCATGGAGATGCAGCAAAAACCGTTACCTGTTCATCTTAATTCT
>NW_025208368.1:6977-14479 GCF_004010195.1 Chiloscyllium plagiosum | reverse complement strand
CTGAGGAAACACAGTTCTATAGCTGAGGAAACATAGTTCTAAAGCTGAGGAAACACAGTTCTATAGCTGAGGAAACACTGTTCTATAACTGAGGAAACACAGTTCTATAGCTGAGGAAACACAGTTCCAATACTGAGGAAACACAGTTCTATAGCTGAGGAATCACAGTTCTATAGCTGAGGAAACACTGTTATATAACTGAGGTTACACAGTTCTATAGCTGAGGAAACACATTTCTATAACTGAGGAAATACTGTTCTATAGCGAAGGAAACACAGTTGTATAACTGAGAAAACACTGTTCAATAACTGAGGGAACACAGTTCTATTACTCAGGAAATACTGCTCTATAGCTGAGGGTACAGTATTCTTAAGCTGAGGAAACACTGTTCTATAGCTGAGGAAAAACAGTTCTGTAGCTGAGGGAACACAGTTCTGTAGCTGAGGAAACACAGTTCTGTAACTGAGGATACACTGTTCTGGAGCTGAGGAAACACATCTACAGCTGAGGAAACACTCTTCTTAAGCTGAGGAAACACAGTTCAATATCTGAGGAAACACAGTTATTTAGCTGAGGAAACACAGTTGTTTAGCTGAGGAAACACAGTTCTACAACTGAGGAAACACAGTTCTACAACTGAGGAAACACAGTTCTACAACTGAGGAAACACAGTTCTATAGTTGAGGAAACACAGTTCTGTTACTGAGGAAAAACTGTTCCGTAGCTGAGGAAACAATGTTCTTTAGCTGAGGAAACACTGTTCTATAGCTGAGGAAACACAGTTCTATAGTTGAGGAAACACAGTTCTGCAGCTGAGGAAACACAGTTCTGCAGCTGAGGAAACACAATTCTGTAGCTGAGGAAACACAATTCTGTAGCTGAGGAAACACATTTGTATAGCTGAGGAAACACATTCTATAGTTGAGGAAACAGTTCTATAACTGAGGAAACACAGTTCTATAGCTGAGGAGACACAGTTCTGTAGCTGAGCAAACACAGTTGTATCGCTGAGGAAATACTGTTCTATAGCTGAGGAAACATTGTTCAATATCTGAGGAAACACAGTTCCATAGCTGAGGAAACACTGTTCTTTAGCTGAGGAAACAGAGGTCTATAGCTGAGGAAACACTGTTCTATAGCTGAGGAAACACTGTTCTATAACTGAGGAAACACTGTTCTATAGTTGAGGAAACACAAATCTATAACTGAGGAAACATTGTTCTGTAGCTGAGGAAACACAGTTCTGTCACTGAGGAAACACAGTTCTGGAGCTCAGGAAACACAGTTCTATAGCTGAGGAAACACAGTTCTATAGTTGAGGAAACACAGTTCTATAACTGAAGAAACACAGTTCTTTAGCTGAGCAAACACAGTTGTATCGCTGAGGAAATACTGTTCTATAGCTGAGGAAACACTGTTCTGCAGCTGAGGAAACACTGTTCTATAGCTAAGGAAACACAGTTCTACAGCTGAGGAAACACTGTTCTCTTACTGAGGAAACACTGTTCTCTTACTGAGGAAACACTCTTCTAAAGCTGAGGAAACACAGTTCTTTAGCTGAGGAAACACAGTTCTGTAGTTGTGGAAACACTGTTCTTTACCTGAGGAAACACAGTTCTATAACTAAGGAAACACAGTTCTATAGCTGAGTAAACGCTGTTCTATAGTTGTGGAAACACTGTTCTTTACCTGAGGAAACACAGTTCTTTAGCTGAGTAAACACTGTTCTGTAGTTGTGGAAACACTGTTCTTTAGCTGAGGAAACACAGTTCTATAGCTGAAGAAACACAGTTCTATAACTGAGGAAACCCTGTTCTACAGCTGAGGAATCACTGTTCTATAGCCGAGGAAACACAGTCCTATAACTGAGGAAACACAGTTCTATAGCTGAAGAAACACAGTTCTATAACTGAGGAAACGCTGTTCCATAGTTGAGAAAACACTGTTCTGTAGCTGAGGAAACACAGTCCTATTACTGAGGAAACACAGTTCTATCACTGGGAAAACACAGTTCAATGACTGAGGAAACACAGTCCTATAACTGAGGAAACACAGTTCTATCACTGAGAAAACACAGTTCAATGACTGAGGAAACACAGTTCTATGACTGAGGAAACACAGTTCTATGACTGAGGAAACACTGTTCTATAGTTGAGGAAACACAGTTCTGCAGCTGAGGAAATACAGTTCTATAGTTGAGGAAACACAGTTCTGTAACTGAGGAAACACAGTTCTGTAGCTGAGCAAACACAGTTGTATCACTGAGGAAATACTGTTCTACAGCTGAGGAAACACAGTTCTACAGCTGAGGAAACACAGTTGTACAGTTGAGGAAACACAGTTCTGTAACTGAGGAAACACTGTTCTTTAGCTGAGGAAACACTATTCTATAACTGAGGAAACACTGTTCTATAGTTGAGGAAACACTGTTCTGTAGCTGAGGAAACACAGTTCTATAGCTGAGGAAACACAGTTCTATAGTTGAGGAAACACAGTTCTGTAACTGAGGAAACACTGTTCGATAGCTGAGGAAACACTGTTCTATAGCTGAGGAAACACAGTTCTTTCGTTGAGGAAACACAGTTCTATAACTGAGGAAACACAGTTCTGTAGCTGAGCAAGCACAGTTGTATCGTTGAGGAAATACTGTTCTACAGCTGAGGAAACACAGTTCTATAGCTGAGGAAACACTGTTCTATAGCTGAGGAAACACAATTCTGTAGTTGAGGAAACACAGTTCTATAGTTGAGGAAACACAGTTCTATAGTTGAGGAAACAGTTCTGTAACTGAGGAAACACAGTTCTGTAACTGAGGAAACACAGTTCTATAGTTGAGGAAACACTGTTCTATAGCTGAGGAAACACAATTCTGTAGCTGAGGAAACACAATTCTGTAGCTGAGGAAACACAGTTCTATAGTTGAGGAAACACTGTTTGATAGTTGAGGAAACACAGTTCTGTAGCTGAGGAAACACAGTTCTATCGTTGAGGAAACACAGTTCTATAACTGAGGAAACAGAGTTCTGTAGCTGAGCACACACAGTTGTATCGCTGAGGAAATACTGTTCTACAGCTGAGGAAACACAATTCTACAGCTGAGGAAACACTGTTCTATAGCTGAGGAAACACCATTCTGTTGCTGAGGAAACACAGTTCTATAACTGAGGAAACACAGTTGTACAGTTAAGGAAACACTGTTCTATAGCTGTTGAAACACAGTTCTGTAACTGAGGAAACACAGTTCTGAAGCTGAGGAAACACTGTTCTATAGCTGAGGAAACACTGTTCTACAGCTGAGGAAACACTGTTCTATAGTTGTGGAAACACTGTTCTTTAGCTGAGGAAACACTGTCCTATAGCTGAGGAAATACAGTTCTTTAGCTGAGTAAACACTGTTCTATAGTTGTGGAAATACTGTTCTTTAGCTGAGGAAACGCAGTTCTATACCTGAAGAAACACAGTCCTATAACTGAGGAAACACGGTTATATCATTGAGAAAACATAGTTCAATGACTGAGGAAACACTGTTCTATGACTGAGGAAACACAGTTCGATAGCTGAGCAAACACAAATCTATAGCTGAGGAAACACTGTTCGATAGTTGAGAAAACACAGTTGTATAGCTGAGGAAACACTGTTCTGTAGCCGTGGAAACACAGTTCTATAATTGAGGAAACACAGTTCCATAACTGAGGAAACACAGTTCTATAGTTGAGGAAACACAGTTCTATAGTTGAGGAAACTCAGTTCCATAGTTGAGGAAACACAGTTGCATCGCTGAGGAAATACTGTTCTATAGCTGAGGAAACACAGTTCTATAGCTGAGGAAACACAGTTCTATAACTGAGGAAACACAGTTGTACAGTTGAGGAAACACAGTTCTATAGCTGAGGAAACACAGTTCTGTAACTGAGGTAACACAGTTAGATTAGATTAGATTACTTACAGTGTGGAAACAGGCCCTTCGGCCCAACAAGTCCACACCGACCCGCCGAAGCGCAACCCACCCATACCCCTACATTTACCCCTTACCTAACACTACGGGCAATTTAGCATGGCCAATTCACCTGACCTGCACATCTTTGGACTGTGGGAGGAAACCGGAGCTCCCGCAGGAAACCCACGCAGACACAGAGAGAACGTGCAAACTCCACACAGTCAGTCGCCTGAGGCGGGAATTGAACCCGGGTCTCTGGCGCTGTGAGGCAGCAGTGCTAACCACTGTGCCACCGTGCCGCCCACAGTTGAGGAAACACAGTTCGAGAGCTGAGGAAACACAGTTCTGTAACTGAGGATACACTGTTCTGTAGTTGAGGAAACACTGTTCTGTAGCTAAGGAAACATCTATAGTTGAGGAAACACTCTTCTTAAGCTGAGGAAACACTCTTCTTAAGCGGAGGAAACACTGTTCGAGAGCTGTGGAAACACTGTTCTATAGCTGAGGAAACACTGTTCTATAGCTGAGGAAACACAGTTCTATAGCTGAGGAAACACAGTTCTATAACTGAGGAATCACTGTTCTGTAGCTGAGGAAACACAGGTCTGTAGTTGAGGAAACACTGTTCTACAGCTGAGGAAACACTGTTCTGTAGCTAAGGAACCACAGTTCTGTAACTGAAGATACACTGTTTTGTAGTTGAGGAAACACTGTTCTGTAACTGAGGAAACACTGTTCTGTAACTGAGGAAACACAGTTCCGTAGCTGAGGAAACACTGTTCTTTAGCTGAGGAAACACTGTTCTATAGCTGAGGAAACACTGTTCTGTAACTGAGGAAACACTGTTCCGTAGCTGAGGAAACACTGTTCTTTAGCTGAGGAAACACTGTTCTATAGCTGAGGAAACACTGTTCTGTTACTGAGGAAACACTGTTCTACAGCTGAGGAAATACTGTTCTATAGCTGAGGAAACACAGTTCTATAACTGAGGAGACACAGTTGTACAGTTGAGGAAACACAGTTCTATAGCTGAGGAAACACAGTTCTGTAATTGAGGTAACACAGTTGTACAGTTGAGGAAACACAGTTCTATACCTGAGGAAACACTGTTCTGTAACTGAGGAAACACAGTTCTATAGCTGAGGAAACACAGTTCTATAGCTGAGGAAACACAGTTCTGTAACTGAGGTAACACAGTTGTACAGTTGAGGAAACACTGTTCTATAGTTGAGAAAACACTGTTCTATAGTTGAGGAAACACTGTTCTGTAGCTGAGGAAACACTGTTCTGTAGTTGAGGAAACACTGTTCTGTAGTTGAGGAAACACTTCTTAAGCTGTGAGGAAAGAAACACTGTTCTGTAGTTGAGGAAACACTGTTCTGTAGCTGAGGAAACACTGTTCTGTAGCTGAGGAAACACTGTTCTGTAGCTGAGGAAACACATCTACAGTTGAGGAAACACTCTTCTTAAGCTGAGCAAACACTCTTCTTAAGCTGAGAAAACACTGTTCGATATCTGAGGAAACACTGATCTTTAGCTAAGGAAACACTATTCTATAACTGAGGAAACACTGTTCTATAGTTGAGGAAACACTGTTCTATAGCTGAGGAAATACAGTTCTATAGCTGAGGAAACACAGTTCTATAACTGAGGAAACACAGTTGTACAGTTAAGGAAACACAGTTCTATAGCTGTTGAAACACAGTTCTGTAACTGAGGAAACACTATTCTATAGTTGTGGAAACACTGTTCTTTAGCTGAGGAAACACAGTTCTATAGCTGAGGAAACACAGTTCTATAGTTGCGGAAACACAGTTCTATAACTGAGGAAACACAGTTCTGTAGCTGAGCAAACACAGTTGTATCGCTGAGGAAACACAGTTGTACAGTTGAGAAAACACTGCTCTATAGTTGAGGAAACACTGTTCTGTAGTTGTGGAAACACTGTTCTGTAGTTGAGGAAACACAGTTCTATTACTGAGGAAAAACTGTTCCGTAGCTGAGGAAACACTGTTCTTTAGCTGAGGAAACACTATTCTATAACTGAGGAAACACTGTTCTTTAGCTGAGGAAACACTATTCTATAACTGAGGAATCACAGTTCTGTAGCTGAGGAAACACAGTTCTATAGCTGAGGAAACACATTCTATAGTTGAGGAAACAATTCTATAACTGAGGAAACACAGTTGTGCAGCTGAGCACAACACAGTTGTATCGCTGAGGAAATACAGTTCTATATCTGAGGAAACACAGTTCTACAGCTGAGGAAACACTGTTCTGTAGCTGAAGAAACACAGTTCTGTAACTGAGGAAACACTATTCTATAGTTGTGGAAACACTGTTCTTTAGCTGAGGAAACACAGTTCTATAGCTGAGGAAACACTTCTGTTACTGAGGAAAAACTGTTCCGTAGCTGAGGAAACACTGTTCTTTAGCTGAGGAAACACTATTCTTTAGCTGAGGAAACACTGTTCTATAACTGAGGAAACACTGTTCTATAGTTGAGGAAACACAGTTCTGTAGCTGAGGAAACACAGTTCTATAACTGAGGAAACACAGTTCTATAGCTGTTGAAACACAGTTCTGTAACTGAGGAAACACTATTCTATAGTTGTGGAAACACTGTTCTTTAGCTGAGGAAACACTGTTCTGTTACTGAGGAAAAACTGTTCCGTAGTTGAGGAAACACTGTTCTATAGTTGAGGAAACACAGTTCGATAGCTGAGGAAACACAGTTTTGTAGCTGAGGAAACACAGTTGTATCGCTGTGGAAATACTGTTCTATAGTTGAGGAAACAGAGTTTTATTACTGAGGAAAAACTGTTCCGTAGCTGAGGAAACACTGTTCTTTAGCTGAGGAAACACTATTCTATAGTTGAGGAAACAATTCTATAACTGAGGA
The DNA here is from genome assembly GCF_004010195.1 of Chiloscyllium plagiosum. Classification (NCBI taxonomy): domain Eukaryota; kingdom Metazoa; phylum Chordata; class Chondrichthyes; order Orectolobiformes; family Hemiscylliidae; genus Chiloscyllium; species Chiloscyllium plagiosum. The sequence goes on along the minus strand of NW_025208368.1, from coordinate 7,640 downwards.
AACACAGTTGTGTAGCTGAGCAAACATAGTTGTATCGCTGAGGAAATACAGTTCTATATCTGAGCAAACACAGTTCTACATCTGAGGAAACACTGTACTATAGCTGAGGAAACACAGTTCTGTAGCTGAAGAAACACAGTTGTGTAACTGAGCAAACACAGTTGTATCGCTGAGGAAATACAGTTCTATAACTGAGGAAACACAGTTCTACAGCTGAGGAAACACTGTTCTATAGCTGAGGAAACACAGTTCTGTAGCTGAAGAAACACAGTTCGATAACTGAGGAAAAACAGTTGTACAGTTAAGGAAACACTATTCTATAGCTGAGGAAACACAATTCTGTAGCTGAGGAAACACAGTTCTATAACTGAGGAAACACAGTTGTACAGTTAAGGAAACACTGTTCTATAGCTGTTGAAACACAGTTCTGTAACTGAGGAAACACAGTTCTGTAGCTGAGGAAACACTGTTCTTTAGCTGAGGAAACATTATTCTACAACTGAGGAAACACTGTTCTATAGTTGAGGAAACACCTTTCTATAGCTGAGGAAACACAGTTCTGTAGCTGAGGAAACACAGTTGTATCGCTGAGGAAATACTGTTCTATAGCTGAGGAAACACAGTTCTATAGCTGAGGAAACACTGTTCTAGAGCTGAGGAAAC
>NW_025208368.1:3715-6041 GCF_004010195.1 Chiloscyllium plagiosum | reverse complement strand
TGAGGAAACACTGTTCTGTAGCTGAGGAAACACTGTTCAATATCTGAGGAAACACTGTTCTGTAGCTGAGTAAACACTGTTCTTTAGTTGTGGAAACACTGTTCTTTAGCTGAGGAAACACCGATCTATAACTGAGGAAATACAGTTCTATAGTTGAGGAAACACAGTTCTGTAACTGAGGAAACACTGTTCTCTAGTTGTGGAAACACTGTTCTTTAGCTGAGGAAACACCGATCTATAACTGAGGAAATACAGTTCTATAGTTGAGGAAACACAGTTCTGTAACTGAGGAAACACTGTTCTCTAGTTGTGGAAACACTGTTCTTTAGCTGAGGAAACACCGATCTATAACTGAGGAAATACAGTTCTATAGTTGAGGAAACACAGTTCTGTAACTGAGGAAACACTGTTCTCTAGTTGTGGAAACACTGTTCTTTAGCTGAGGAAACACCGATCTATAACTGAGGAAACACTGTTCTATAGTTGAGGAAACACAGTTCTGTAGCTGAGGAAACACTGTTCTGTAGCTGAGTAAACACTGTTCTTTAGTTGTGGAAACACTGTTCTTTAGCTGAGGAAACACCGATCTATAACTGAGGAAATACAGTTCTATAGTTGAGGAAACACAGTTCTGTAACTGAGGAAACACTGTTCCGTAGATGAGGAAACACCTTTCTTTAGCTGAGGAAACACTATTCTATAACTGAGGAAACACTGTTCTATAGTTGGGGATTCACAGATCTGTAGCTGAGCAAACACAGTTGAATCACTGAGGAAACACTGTTCTGTAGTTGAGGAAACGCTGTTCTGCAGCTGAGGAAACACTGTTCTCCAGCTGAGGAAACACTGTTCTACAGCTAAGGAAACACAGTTCTGTAACTGAGGAAACACTGTTCTCTAGTTGTGGAAACACTGTTCTTTAGCTGAGGAAACACTGTTCTATGGCTAAGGAAACACAGTTCTGTAACTGAAGCTACACTGTTCTGTAGTTGAGGAAACACTGTTCTGTAGCTGAGGAAACGCAGTTCTGTAACTGAGGAAACACTGTTCTGTAGCTGAGGAAACACAGTTCTGTAACTGAGGAAACACAGTTGTGCAGTTGAGGAAACACAGTTCTACAGCTGAAGAAACACAGTTCTATAACTGAAGCTACACTGTTCTGTAGTTGAGGAAACACTGTTCTGTAACTGAGGAAACACTGTTCTGTAGCTGAGGAAACACTGTTCTGTAGCTGTGGAAACACAGTTCTGTAACTGAGGAAACACAGTTGTGCAGTTCAGGAAACACAGTTCTACAGCTGAGGAAATACTGTTCCAAAGCTGAGGAAACACAGTTCTCCAGCTGAGGAAACACTGTTCTGCAGCTGAGGAAACACAGTTCAATATCTGAGGAAACACTGTTCGGTAGCTGAGTAAACACTGTTCTTTAGTTGTGGAAACACTGTTCTATAGCAGAGGAAACACAGTTCTATAGCAGAGGAAACACAGTTCTATAGCAGAGGAAACACAGTTCTATCGCTGAGGAAACACAGTTCTATCGCTGAGGAAACACAGTTCTATCGCTGAGGAAACACAGATCTATAACTGAGGAAACACTGTTCTATAGTTGAGGAAACACAGTTCTGTAGCTGAGGAAACACTGTTCTGTAGCTGAGTAAACACTGTTCTTTAATTGTGGAAACACTGTTCTTTAGCTGAGGAAACACAGTTCTGTGGAAACACTGTTCTTTAGCTGAGGAAACACAGTTCTTTAGCTGAGGAAACACTGTTCTATAGTTGCGGAAACACAGTTCTATAGTTAAGGAAACACAGTTCTGTAACTGAGGAAACACTGTTCCGTAGCTGTGGAAACACAGTTGTATAGCTGAGGAAACACTATTCTATAACTGAGGAAACACTGTTCTATAGTTGAGGAAACACAGTTCTGCAGCTGAGGAAACACAGTTCTGTAGCTGAGGAAACACAGTTCTATAACTGAGGACAGCTGAGGAAACACAGTTCTGTAGCTGAGGAAACACAGTTCTATAGCTGAGGAAACACAGTTCTATAGCTGAGGAAACATAGTTCTGTAGTTGAGGAAACACAGTTCTATAACTGAGGAAAGACAGGTCTGTAGCTGAGCAAACACAGTTGTATCGTTGAGGAAACACTGTTTTATAGCTGAGCAAACACAGTTCTGTAGTTGAGGAAACACTGTTCTGTAGCTGAGGAAACACTGTTCTACAGCTGAGGAAACACTCTTCTTAAGCTGAGGAAACACAGTTCTTGGGCGGCACGGTGGCACAGTGGTTAGCACTGCTGCCTCACAGCGCCAGAGACCCGGGTTC
>NW_025208368.1:0-3463 GCF_004010195.1 Chiloscyllium plagiosum | reverse complement strand
AAACACAGTTCTGTAGTTGAGGAATCACAGTTCTATAACTGAGGAAACACAGTTCTATAGCTGAGGAAACACAGTTCTATAACTGAGTAAACACAGTTCTGTAGCTGAGGAAACACAGTTCTATAACTGAGGAAACACTGTTCCATAGTTTAGAAAACAGTGTTCCATAGCTGAGGAAACACTGTTCTTTAGCTGAGGAAACACAGCTCTATATTTGAGGAAACACAATTCTATAACTGAGAAAACACAGTTCGAAAGCTGAGGAAATACAGTTCTGCAGCTGAGGAAACACTGTTCTTTTTCTGAGGGAACACAGTTGTATAGTTGAGTAAATACTGTTCTATCACTGAGAAAACACTGTTCTATAGTTGAGGAAACACAGTTCTATAACTGAGGAAACATAGTTCTATAGTTGCGGAAACACAGTTCTGTAACTGAGAAAACACTTTTCTGCAGTTGAGGAAACACAGTACTATAGCTGAGGAAACACAGATGTGTAGCTGAGCAAACACAGATCTATAGCTGAGGATATACTGTACTATAGCTGAGGAAACACAGTTCTGTAACTGAGTAAACACAGTTGTACAGTTGAGGAAACACAATTCTACAGCTGAAGAAACACAGTTCTGGAACTGAGGATACACTGTTCTGTAGTTGAGGAAACACTGTTCTATAGCTGAGGAAACACAGTTCTGTAGCTGAGGAAACACAGTTCTATAGCTGAGGAAACACAGTTCTATGACTGAGGAAAGACAGTTCTATAACTGAGGATACACAGTTCGATAGCTGAGGAAACACAGTTCGATAGCTGAGGAAACACTGTTCCATTGTTTAGAAAACAGTGTTCCATAGCTGAGGAAACACTGTTCTTTAGCTGAGGAAACACAGTTCTGTATTTGAGGAAACACAGCTCTATATTTGAGGAAACACACAGTTCTATAGCTGAGGAAATACAGTTCGAAAGCTGAGGAAATACAGTTCTGTAGCTGAGGAAACACTGTTCTTTTTCTGAGGGAACACAGTTGTATAGTTGAGTAAATACTGTTCTATCACTGAGGAAACACTGTTCTATAGTTAAGGAAACACAGTTCTATAATTGAGGAAACACAGTTCTATAGTTGCGGAAACACAGTTCTGTAACTGAGGAAACACTTTTCTGTAGTTGAGGAAACACATTTCTATAGCTGAAGAAACACAGTTCTGTAGCTGAACAAACACAGATCTATAGCTGAGGATATACTGTACTATAGCTGAGGAAACACTGTTCTATAGCTGAGGAAACACAGTTCAGGAAACACTGTTCTATAGCTGAGGAAACACAGTTCTATAGCTGAGGAAACACAGTTCTATAGTTAAGGAAACACAGTTCTATAACTGAGGAAACACTGTTCAATAGCTGAGCAAACACAGATCTATAGCTGAGGAAACACTGTTCTATAGTGGAGAAAACACAGTTGTACAGCTGAGGAAACACTTTTCTATAGTTGAGGAAACACAGTTCTATAACTGAGGAAACACAGTTCTATAGCTGAGGAAGCACAGTTGTATCGCTGAGGAAATACTGTTCTACAGCTGAGGAAACACAGTTCTACAGCTGAGGAAACACTGTTCTATAGCTGAGGAAACACAGTTCCATAGTTGAGGAAACACAGTTCTATAACTGAGGAAACACAGTTCTATAACTGAGGAAACACAGTTCTTTCGCTGAGGAAACACAGTTCTATAGCTGAGGAAACACTGTTCTTTGACTGAGCTATAACTGAGGGTGGTTAATGTTATACCACCTTTAAAGTAAGGTGGGAGAGAGAAAGCAGGAAATTATAGACCAGTTAGTCTGACCTCAGTGGTGGGAAAGATGCTGGAGTCTATTATAAAGGATGAAATTACGGCACAGGATAGGACAGAGTCAGCATGGATTTATGAAGGGGAAATCATGCTTGACTAATCTTCTGGAATTTTTTGAGTATGTAACTCTAAAGATGGACGAGGGAGATCCAGTAGATGTCGTGTACCTGGACTTTCAGAAAGCTTTTGATAAAGTCCCACACAGGAGGTTAGTCTGGATCTCCCTCGTCCATCTTCAGAGTTACATCCTCAAAAAATTCCAGAAGATTAGTCAAGCATGATTTCCCCTTCATAAATCCATGCTGACTCTTCTATAGCTGAAGAAACACAGTTCTATAACTGAGGAAACACAGTTCTGTCGGTGAGGAAACACAGTTCTGTAGCTGAGGAAACACAGTTCTATAGCTGAGGAAACACAGTTCTATAACTGAGGAAACACAGTTCTGTCGGTGAGGAAACACAGTTCTGTAGCTGAGGAAACACAGTTCTATAGCTGAGGAAACACAGTTCTATAACTGAGGAAACACAGTTCTGTCGGTGAGGAAACACAGTTCTGTAGCTGAGGAAACACAGTTCTATAGCTGAGGAAACACAGTTCTATAACTGAGGAAACACAGTTCTGTCGGTGAGGAAACACAGTTCTGTAGCTGAGGAAACACAGTTCTATAGCTGAGGAAACACAGTTCTATAGCTGAGGAAACACAGTTCTATAGCTGAGGAAACACAGTTCTATAGCTGAAGAAACACAGTTCTATAACTGAGGAAACGCTGTTCCATAGTTGAGGAAACACTGTTCTGTAGCTGAGGAAACACAGTCCTATAACTGAGGAAACACAGTTCTATCACTGAGAAAACACAGTTCAATGACTGAGGAAACACAGTCCTATAACTGAGGAAACACAGTTCTATCACTGAGAAAACACAGTTCTATCACTGAGAGAAAACACAGTTCATTGACTGAGGAAACACAGTTCTATGACTGAGGAAACACTGTTCGATAGTTGAGGAAACACAGTTCTGTAGCTGAGCAAACACAGTTCTATAGCTGAGGAAACACAGTTCTATAGTTGCATGATCATATTGAATGGTGGTGCAGGCTCAAAGGGCAGAATGGCCTACTCCTGCACCTATTGTCTATTGAAACACTGTTCTATAGTTGAGGAAACACAGTTCTATAACTGAGGAAACACAGTTCTGTCGGTGAGGAAACACAGTTCTATAACTGAGGAAACACAGTTCTGTCGGTGAGGAAACACAGTTCTGTCGGTGAGGAAACACAGTTCTATGGCTGAGATAGGTGCCAAAATTCTCAGAAGGAATCCCTTTTTCTTCATTCTGACCTTGGAGCTTCTTATTCTTTCCAAGTTGAGGACAAACATTTTTTTGCAGAGGGTGGGTGGGGTCCGGAATTTGCTGCTTGAGTTGCTGTTGAAGGCAGAGACCTGAAAATCTTCTAAAAGGTATCTGGATCTGCAGATTAAGTATGTCCATTGCGGGACTCTGGGCCGTGAACAGGAAGATATGATTGGAAGGAACATCCAATCTTTGGGTCAGCATGGACATGATGGACTGAATGGCCTCTTCTGTGCTGTAACTATTCAATGGATCTATGGCTTAC
>NW_025208367.1:0-14475 GCF_004010195.1 Chiloscyllium plagiosum | reverse complement strand
AAAGACATACAAAGTGGCCAAAAAACAGCATGATACCAGAACTGGGAAAACTTTAAAGGTCAACAGAAAGCCACAGAAGAACTATAAAGAAACATATGACAGAACATGAGAAAAATTAACTAGCGCAGACTATAAAGACAGAGAGCAAAAGTTTATATAAATATATATATAATGAGAAAAGAGAGGGTAAGGTAAACGTTGGTCCTTTGGAAAATGATAAGGAGCATTTAGTAATGGGATATCACAGTGAGGGATACTAAAATCTTGCCAGTAATTAGCAAATAGACAATGCTAGGTGAGGATTTGGAAACTAACATTATGACATAACAGCTAGTGATGGACTGTTGAAGGTAATTGAGCTAATGCTAGAAAAGACTCCTGACCCTGACAGAATGCATCCCAAGGTACTAAGAGAGATGCCAGGAGATATAGTAAATGCACTTGTCGTAATTTTTCCAAAATTCACTGGACTCTGTGGCAGTCCCAGCAGATTGGAAAGCAGCAAAAGTGACGCCACTGTTTTAAAAGGAGATGGACAAAAGGTGGGGAATTATACACCAGTTAACTTATTCTCTGTAGTAGAAAAGATGCTTGGGTCTATTATCAATGAAGGAATAGCAGGTAATTTTGACAGAAATTGTTTCATTGGACAGACACAGCATGGGTTCATGAAGTGCAAGTCATGCTTGACAAATCTTTTGAAATTCTATGAAGACACTTCGAGCAAGGTGGACAACGGGGACCCAGTGGATGCGGTGTACCTGGATTTCCAAAAGGCCTTCCAGAAGGTGCTGTGCAAAAGGCTGTTGCATAATATAAGGGTGCATGACTTTCGGGGTAGAGTATTAGCATGGACAGGAGATTGGTTGACTAACAGGAAGCAAACTGTGGGGATAAATGAGTACTATTCTGGCTGGCAATCAGTGACTAATAGTGTATCTCAGGGATCAGTGTTGGGACTGCGATTATTTAGAATCGATACAGATGATTTGGAGTTGGGGACCACATGTAGGGTGTCATAGTTTGCACACGACACTAAGATGAGTAGTAGAACAAAGTGTGCGGAGGAATATAGATACATTGATTGAGTGGGCAATGGTCTGGCAAATGCAATAGAATGTTCAAAAATGTAAGGTCATACTGTTTGGTTGGAGTAACATTTTAAAAAAAGTTATTATTTGAATTTTTAAAAAGTTGCATCATTTGCTAAGCAGAGGCACTTGATTATCCTTGTGCTTGAGGTTTGGTCACCAGGTACAACAATCAATTCAGAGGGCAAATGAAATTTTGTCCTTCATTGCTGAAGGGATCGTGTTTCAAAACAAAGGTTATGTTCCAGCTGTATTGGGTGCTGGTGAGGCCAGACCTGGTGTACTGCATGTAGTTTTATCTCCTTAGTTGAGAAAGGATGTACTGGCACTATAGGGGGTGCAGAGGAGGTTAACTAGGTTGATTCCAGAGTTAAGGGAGTTGGCTTAACAGAGACTGAGTAGATTGGGTTTATATTCATTGGAATTCAGAAGAATGAAAACATATAAAATAATGAATGGAATGGATAAAATAGAAGTAGAGAGGATGTTTCCACTGGCAGGTGAAGCTGGGACATGAGGGCATCAACTCAAGATTAGAGGCAGCAAATTTAGTACTGAATTGAGAAAGAACTTCTTGACCTCTATGGAATTCATTGCCCAGGGAAGTAGTTGATGCTAGTTCAATAAATGCTTTTGAAGCTAAGGTAGCTTTATTAAAAAATAAACAATTAATTAAGGAATATGGTGAGAACGTGGGCAAATGGTTCTGCGTCCACGAAATGATCAACCATGATCTTATGGGACCACATGTAGGGTGTCATAGTTTGCACATGACACGAAGATGAGTAGCAGGACAAAGTGTGCGGAGGAATATAGATACATTGATTGAGTGGGCAATGGTCTGGCAAATGCAATAGAATGTTCAAAAATGTAAGGTTATACTGTTTGGTTGGAGTAACATTTTAAAAAAAGTTATTATTTGAATTTTTAAAAAGTTGCATCATTTGCTAAGCAGAGGCACTTGATTGTCCTTGTGCTTGAAGTTTGGTCACCAGGGACAACAATGAATTCAGAGGGCAAATGGAATTTTGTCCTTCATTGCTGAAGGGATCGTGTTTCAAAACAAAGGTTATGTTCCAGCTGTATTGGGTGCTGGTGAGGCCAGACCTGGTGTACTGCATGTAGTTTTATCTCCTTAGTTGAGAAAGGATGTCATGGCACTATAGGGCTAACTAGGTTGATTCCAGAGATAAGGGAGTTGGCTTAACAGAGACTGAGTAGATTGGGTTTATATTCATTGGAATTCAGAAGAATGAAAACATATAAACTAATGAATGGAATGGATAAAATAGAAGTAGAGAGGATGTTTCCACTGGCAGGTGAAGCTGGGACATGAGGGCATCAACTCAAGATTAGAGGCAGCAAATTTAGTACTGAATTGAGAAAGACCTTCTTGACCTCTATGGAATTCATTTGCCCAGGGAAGTAGTTGATGCTTGTTCAATAAATGCTTTTGAAGCTAAGGTAGCTTTATTAAAAAATAAACAATTGATTAAGGAATATGGTGAGAACGTGGGCAAATGGTTCTGCGTCCACGAAATGATCAACCATGATCTTCTTGAATGGCAGAGCATGCTCGAAGGTCTTCTCCTGTTCCTAATTCTTTTGTTCTTATGCATTACTCCCTCACTGATAACTTGGAGGTGCTGGTGTTGGATTAGGATGGACAAAATTAAAATTCACAGATTATTGTCCAACAGGTGTATTTGGAAGTATTAGCTTTGCTGCTGCTCATCGGGTGGTTGTGTGATTTTTGACTTTGTCCCTCACTCTTATAACTTCTGAACAACAACAAAAGCCACGAAGCAGTGCGCATGCTCCAGCAAGCAATGGGCCCCAGTGATTGATGTCAGCAATAGGCCAATGGAAAGGTAGGGGCAGAGCTGAAGCACCTGACGGGATAGTTGGTCCTCCAACCAATCAGAGTGAATGAGGGGCAGGACTAGCCTATACCACGTAAGGACCAGTATTGTTGAAGGGAAAATTCGGAAGGCCAAGGACCATCCTAAAGGTCACTATTTAACAAAGCAATTAACAACTTTTTTTAAAATTCTACGAGAGAATGATTAACTAACATCTATTTGCAACTTCTTTCTCTGACCTATCTTTTACTTTCTCTTCTACAATACTGGTCCGATAAAAGCACCCCAATTAAGATTGACTAAAACATTCAAATTTCAGAACCATCCAGCTGTCGAATATTCTCTTTGTATCCTCCTCTGTCTTCTTGTCTTCTCCTTAAAGTTTCTGTTTCACAGGTCAGTGATACAAAAGGTACATTTTGGACAGCTATTCTCCCGGGCAGTCTGCCGATGTTGCTGGAATGGCAGTTCTTCCCCCAACTTTTCAAATTTTTTTGGCTTTATAGCCCAAAGCAACGGGTCATTTCATTCTTTTTAATATTGTCAAAATGCAAAATTCAAACTCAAGTGTAGTTTAGTTTCTTGAGACATCATTTACTCTGATTAATCAAATTTGATTTTATTTTTTGTCTCCTAGCATCCTAGGTACTGTCAGCTGCTGAACCAAATGTTACATTGTAAATTTTCCAGAACTGACTGTGCTTGTAAATCCTTCAACTCTCTTAAAGGTACTGTACCCTTTACACATTCATTACTGTACCCTTTACACCTACCCTCTCAAAAAAGAAAAATCATAATGATAACGCACTCTCATTTGATATTGTATTCTTTAAACACATTACCATAACATACAGATAACTTAAGTCTAAGTTCACCTTAACTTCTTCCCATATACCTATATTTAATATTAGACAAATACAAATCTCGTCTAAACTTTATCAGTTAACTATGTGAGAACGCATCTGCGATTACATTCTTACAATTTTAAAATTAAAAGTCTGTAACATAAGACTCCAATGTAACAGTCTTTAAAGCGTTCAAAGAATTTAAGCAGATTGGAATCTGCGGACACAACCGTCTCCAACACGCTGTTTGTGAGTACACATTAAAATGTCCTAAGGCTAGTACCAAACTCAATAGTTCTTTCTCAATCGTGGAATATTTTCTCTGGTGAATGTTGAATTTCTTTGAAAAGTACAATCCCATCTCATCGTCCTGCGGCTCCAACTCCTATGTCACTAGCGTCGATGGCAACTTTGAAAGCGGTTGGTGTAGCTGAAACTGGTTTGATGGTCAATATTTCTTTTTAATTACGAATGCCTCCTGGCATTGTTCTGTCCATCAAAACTTTGTGTTCTTCTTCAGCAAGTCAGTTAACAATGCCACTATACTGCTGACGTTTGGAACAAACTTCCGATAGAATTCACTGACTCTTAAGAATCAAAGCACCTTTTTCTTCGAGGTTGATCATGGAAATTCCTCGGTTGATTTTGTCTTTACGTTCCATGGGGTCAACCTTCCATGACCGATATTTTGTCCGAAGAAAATCACATCTGCTTTTGCGAATTCAGTTTTATTTAATTTTATCACCAGTTTTGTTTCTGGTATTCATTCAAAGAGCTCTGCCAACTGTACCAAGTGATCTTTCCAGGACTTACTAAAGACCACCACATCGTCCAAATTGACTGCATAGTTTATTGACCAGGTCAGAACTCTGTTCATGAGTCTTTGGAATGTGTTGGGTGTGTTCTTCATTCAAAGGGCCTCACTTTGAATTGATGCTGTCCATTTGGCGTTACAATTCAGAAACTTATTTCACTGTCTCTGATAAAGGTACCTGCTAGAAACCATGCATTCAGTCCAACTTGGTGATGTAAGGGAGGAGAAAGTGAGGTCTGCAGATGCTGGAGATCAGAGCTGAAAATGTGTTGCTGGAAAAGCGCAACAGGTCAGGCAGCATCCAGGGAACAGGAGGATCGACATTTCGGGCATAAGCCCTTCTTCAGGCCTGACCTGCTGTGCTGTTCCAGCAATAAAGTTTCAACTTAGATCTCCAGCATCTGCAGACCTCACTATCTCCTGCATAGTTTATTGACCAGGTCAGAACTCTGTTCATGAGTCTTTGGAATGTGTTGGGTGTGTTCTTCATTCAAAGGGCCTCACTTTGAATTGATGCTGTCCATTTGGCGTTACAATTCAGAAACTTATTTCACTGTCTCTGATAAAGGTACCTGCTAGAAACCATGCATTCAGTCCAACTTGGTGATGTAAGGGAGGAGAAAGTGAGGTCTGCAGATGCTGGAGATCAGAGCTGAAAATGTGTTGCTGGAAAAGCGCAACAGGTCAGGCAGCATCCAGGGAACTGGAGAATCGACGTTTCGGGCATAAGCCCTTCTTCAGGATGTAAGGGACTTGTCCAACTTTTTCGATACAGTCGCCCAATGTCGGTATTGGATATAAGCCTGATTTTGTAACAGTGTTGACCTTCCAATAATCCAAGCAAAATCATTGAGTCCCAACCAGTTCGGGAACTAAGATGATTGGCAAGCTCCACTCGCTCTGGCTTGGTTCATGATGTCCTCATTGTGCATGGCCTCCACCTCCTTCTGGACCTGTCTAGCTTTGAGAGGATTAAGCGATAGAGGGGTTGTTTTATCGGAACAGTATTCCATACGTCCACTTCAGGTACAACGTCATTAGTTCTCCCCATATGATTCTTCCATCTGTCCTCATATTGCAATAACAAACTTTTCAACTGCGTTCTATGCTCCTGGGACAGATAGTTTACTAAACTATCCCACTGCTCAAGGACTTCTACATTTTTAATATATTTTGAGGCACACCAAATCCACAACATTTGGAATTGATTCCTCACTCTGTAGAGCAGTAACTAACACCTGTTTCTCCAATTCTATCTCTCCTCTACTTTTCAGGATGGCGCACTCATTTATAAGCCACATAAAGGGGTCTTCGAATGTGGGAATTGGCAACAGAGTTGCTACTTTCATTACTGCCTATGGCCTACCTACTATTTGGCATGTATGACAGGTATGCCAAAATTTAACCACATCCTTGTGCATTCCAGGTCAATAAAAATATTTTTGTCCCTTAGCCTACCCGAGGTGACCGCCCACAGGTAGTTCACGTGCTACCCATAACACTTTTTGTATCTATGCTACCGGCAACACAATCTGGTGCATTTCATCACATTACTCCTCTGCACTAACCTAGTAGTCTCCATTTCCATCTTAGGATTCTATATTTCTGATAATAACCCTCAGGAATACCTCTGCCTCTCTTTCAGAGTACGCATCCACATATATATCTTTTATCATCTTGCCTATCTTTTGCAAATTCCTTACCTCTTCAGGACAAAACACCTCTGTCAGACCCTCTGCCTGTTCAGGTTTTCCCTGCTCCATTACGTCAAACAGGTGTCAGCTAACAGAACCTTAACTCCTTCATCTTTGTCTTTAGTTTGTGCTTCATGCTGTGACTTGTGATAGTGGGATCTGGTTACTGCACAATCTGGGAAAATACTCGGATATTTCTGTTTTAACTCCCTAGTTTCTTGGTCTTCCTTGGGCATCTCCACGACAAGGGCTGTCGCTCCCGACTTGGACCTGCTAAATCATTCCCGAGAACAAACTGGATTCCTAGAACTGACACTCTGTCAGTCACTCCCGCGGTTACTTCCCCAGACTTGAGTAGGCACTCCAACCTTATATTTCTGTTCATTTCTGTTCATTTATCCCACAAATTACGACACTCTCGGGTAACAGCTCAGAAAGTCTGCTAAATTGCTCATCTTTTACTATTAGAAACTGGCTAGATCCTGCATCTCTCAAAATTATAACTGAACACAAGAGAACTTAAAAGAGAAAGATAAATCTATAGAACTTTTGCCAAAAATGTTTTTAACTAAATGTGCAGTATTTGGAATAAAATGAATGAGCTGATAGCGCAAACAGAGATATAAATTTATGGCATGGTGGGCATGACTGAAATGTGGTTACATGAACGTCACGACTGGGGTGTTAAATGTCCAATGCTTCTCAGTATTCAGACAAGAAGGAACAGCAGGTGGAGTGCCTGTATTCGTTAAGAATTATATCAAGGCTGTATTAAGAAATGATATTAGCATGTGGGACAAAACTGATGAATCAGTCTGGTTTGAAATAAAACACATGAAAAGAAACTCATTAGTATGAGCATTTCCAGCCCACAAACCACTCCCACCCCTCGCAAATTACTTTCGGTGTAAGGAATAGCATGAACCAGGGAATAACGATGGCTTGAGACAAGGGCACAAGAACGATCATGGGAATTTGAGCATGCATATTGACTGGATTAATCAATTTGGCAAGGGGAGCCTCAAAAAACGACTCATCGAATATATGACGGATTATTTCTTTAATTAACATGTAATGGAACCAACCTGAGAACTGGCTTTGTTATTACGTAATGAGGAAGGAATGATAAATCATATTGTAGTACAGTATCATCTTAGAAAGGGTGACCACAACATGCTGGAGATTCACATTCAGACTGTAACAGCGATGACAGAGTCAATAGGAGAGGTTTAGTGTTGGACAATGATAATTTTACTGGCCTGCGGAAGGGCTTGGCCTGATTGGACATGTCATAAAGATTAAAGTGCACGACATTTGAAGAACAGTGGTAACTACTTAGGGAGACAGTCAAACCCCCTCAAATAAAGTGTAATCCTGAGTGGAAGAGGAATTGTACAAGCGATCCATGTCTTAACAAGGAAGTCAACAATAACATGAAGGTTCTTGCCTGGTGGTAATCCAGATCATGTTCTGGGGACTCGGATTCAAATGCCACCATGGCAAATGGTGGAATTTAAATCCAATATGAATCTCTAATTAAGAATCTATTGGTGATAATGAATCCATTACTCATTGTTGGAAACACCTTTATGTTTCATGAATGTTCTTTAGGGACGGAAACCACCATCCTTACCTGGTCTGACCTATATGTGACTTTGGTTGACGCTTAACTGCCCTCTGGGCAATTCGGGACAGAAAAATGAGTGCTGTCTAACCAGCGACACCTTCATTCTTTAATGAATTAAAGAAAAATACTTTACTTGTCAGCAAATGGTTACTGAAAACGAAATCAAAGTGGCTACGAAGGAAAAAGAGTAGAAAACTTACGAAATAATAAAGTACACTTCTCCGAGTTGAAAAAAAGTAACAGAATGCTGAAAGTAAATGTTGGCCTTTGAGAGGATGAAAATGGCGAGGTAATAATGAGAAACTCAGAAATGGCAGAGGTAATACCAACACTTCCTATTTTCACAGAGCAAGAGAATTTCTTCCCAAAATTTAAAACAACTGCAGAGGATCATGATAGAAGTACGATGACGAGGAAGAAGATATTAACTACATTGATGGGATTATAGGCAGGTCAGACCCTCGGCCTGCAGTCTATCAGTCTATCATATTAAAGGAGGTAACAGCAGAGATATTGGATGTGTTAGTTAGGATATTCAAAAATAATCTTTAGATTCTGCAACGGTATGAAGTATTGGAAAAGTAACAATGTGCAGATAGGCAAAAATTCACAAACTATAGACCAGTGAATTTAACCTCTGTAATGGGGACCATAAAGTAGGAAATAACTGAACACTTGGAAAAACAAAGATGAATTCACCTTGTCAGCACGGTTTCATGGTGGGCAGGTTGTGCTTCACATACCTGCTGGACGTCTTTGAGAATGTAACCAACAAGCTGGTTAATGGGAATGCAGCAAATGCTGTACATCTACACTTCAGAAGGCATTTGACAAGGTGCTGCGTAAAGGACTGATCTAGCAGGTTAGATCCGATGGGGTTAAGGGTAGAGTATTGAATTGGATGGAGGTTTGGCTGACTAACCTAAAGCAGAGCATTAGGATAAATGGTCTTTTTCTGGCGAACAGAAACTAGTGAGGATTCAGTTCTCAAACCTCAATTGTTTGCAATCTGCCCAAATGACCTGGAAGAAGAGACAGAGTGTAGTCACTAAATTCACAGATGGCATTCAACTAGGTTTTCAAACAGGCTGTAATGAGGAGCTAAAAATGTTTACAGATGAATACTGATAGGCTCAGAAAATGGGGCAGATTGCTGTATCTGGCAGATGGTGTTTAATGTGGATAATTGCACAGTAGAATTTCCTACCGCCACTCCTAATTTCTATTTTCTTATTTGGTCCATCTACAATTCTTTGGATTTTATTCACCATTGGTGGCTGGGGTAACAGGGGTCGAGGGGTTTGTTTGAGGGTGATGAGGTTGCACTGTGTGTAGGGAACAAAACAGTATTGTGGAGCAAATACTGCAGTCAAGCCTTGTTGATTACGACAGCAGGCCTGGCAACCAGATGGCCGATCCCTGTTCTTACCCCGTGATGTTTAATAGCCTGGAGTAAACCACATTAAAATGTTGTAGTCAGACAGACAGACCGTAATTAATATGCCCATTTCGCAATAAAGGGACAAATGACAATTTAGATCAGAAGTAAAGACTTGGCAATTCATTTGAGATTGAATGGCTATTTTCTGCAACTGTAGCCTGGAACTGGGTGATGAGACAACAAAACACGTCAGCATTGTTGCAACTTTATAGTTTAGATATTGTGTAAAAATATTACATTATCAATTCTGTTAGAAAGTGTCCAAAATCTATATCTTATGAAAAATATTTCGAATGTATTATGGGAGAATACAAACATTGAAAAAGTTAGAAAAGGAAGATGTGAAGTGGATAGAAGTATTTAAATAACTCCATGTATTTCAAGGGAATGTGCAAATATTGGTCTTTGGATCAATGTTGGGAAAATATGTCTGTGTGGCAAGTTGAATGGAAAAACAGTGTATTCATTCAATGAACAGATTGCCAAACTGAGGCACGAGGAAGAGGGAACCTGGATTACAAAACAAAACTTCTGCTTCAGCATCACATTGTTCAGGTGGCAATATAAAACTTGAAATATTTTAAAACCAAATACATTTAGAAATAGGAAAGTTTTTCTACAATTTACAGATTAACGGTGAGACCTCTTTCACTTTATAAGTGTGTCTCCTTATTATTGAGCCTTCGAGTAAGGGGAAGGGCTTCTCTCTGTTCACCCTGCTCATACCCCCCATGCTGTTAAACACCTCCATCAGGAGCACCTCTCAACCTTCGCTGCTTAAAATAAAATCAAGTAAATCTAGCCTTTCTTCATTTTGAGTACACTCTTGGATGGTTACTTCTGAAAGCATTCACATTTATCAGTCCTGTGTAGCAGGACCCGGTGCCTTCCTAAGTGGGCCCTCCTTTGTTTGGTGGAAACGTTGTTAGGGATATGTCTGCCCAGGGAACTGTGGCCTTTTGCATTATGCTGATGGCATAACCATCTGGCTGCTGTCTGGCTTTTGTGATTTGGGAGTATAACTTGTCCAATATACCCAGCATCTCTTGGCTGTCTATCTGTGTTTTAGCAAGGAGGCCGCAACATTTCACCCATTCGCCCTCCCCCACCCAGTCTTTTGAATGGAAAGAAGCTTATATAATGAATTACAAACCTAATTTTAAAAGCTGGTTATGTTTGTTGTCAGAGTAGCCTGATGTTTGAGCGAAAGCCATTTTGTACATTGGTCAAACCGATTGTCATAGGGCTGATAAGTGATATCATAGAATCCCTACAGAGCAGAAACAGGCCCTTCAGCCCAACGAGTCCACAATGACCCTCTGAAGAGAATCCAACACAGATCCATCCCCTGATGATATCCCTGAAACCCTGCATTTCCCATGGCTATTCCAGCTAACCTGAAAATCCCTCGACATTACGGGCAATCTGTCAAAAATGCCCACCATTGAACAGTGGGAGAAAACCCATGCAGATGCAGGGAGAATGTACAAACTCCACACAGACAGTCACTCAAGAGTGGAATCAAACCCAGGTCTCTGGCGCTGTGAGGTAACAGTGCTAACCACTGAGCGACTGTGGCACTCCTAACTGTTTCGACAAAACATATTCCGTTCTGAGAATCCATACAGAATTGGGATGCATAGCCAACATCCAGTGAGCAGAATAAATGCAAGGGAATGAGACCTGCTGGCTCAAACTCCTGGAATTCCCTCCCTAAGGACCTTGTGGGTCCATAACCTGCAACAGTTCAAGGAGGCAGCTCACCACCAAAACCAGCTCCCGAGCAGCTATGGACAGGCAATCAATACTGGGCCCATCCAGGAACACTCAAACGCTGCAAATGAATGAAACTGAGGTGATCACCCGGGGAGTTCCATCTACCTTCCAGTCCGTGGGGGTGTGTCCAGGCATGATTCACCATGATCGTACCCATCTGTTGCAGCCTGCAATCCTAACCACCGGTATCCCGAGGTATATCAAGGTGAGTGCGGTTAGGACCACAGCTGATGTGAGAGGAGCCGAATTCGTTAATGACAGGCGGTGGGAATGCTGTGGTATGGCCTGTTCCTTAACATTTACGTAAGTGTGGTCCCTGTCAATGTTCCCTCTATCTCCACAGCATGTGGGATGGAATCATGATAACACATCCAAATACCTTTTTTAATATAATTCCGATACTTTCGACTTCAAAGATCCCCATCCAAACTTTGTGACTTGGGATAATTGGAATTCCTCGCACCAAGCCCAGTGTCCCACCGAAAGTGTCCTTACAGCTTTTACTAACCCAGCCCTTGGTGAGCTGCTGTCCCTCACAGTGAGACATGTTAGTGTGGGTGTTCTCCTGGAACAAATATTTATGCTGTTTGTCACTAATCTGGGATGGGACTTTTCTCGAGCAGTGAGGACCGCTGCCTTCATTTCATCATGGATGCCCCTCCCTCACTGTTGTCCCTCAGGGAGGGCTGAATGGCCTAGTGAACAAAGTCACATGGTGATTAATTTAGTTTGTTTGTCAGCATCCAGTCCGTGTATGACAGACTGTCGGTCTATCTCATCCAAAAATGTATCTGGGTTTGAGACAGGATCAAACACAGTGGCATTTTTGGTGCTGCCCACCAGCTGGGTGGCTGGAATGGCTATTGTGTACGGAGTGAGACCATCAGCTGTCTGACACTGTGTAACCAGAGGATTATTGGAATCTGAGTTCGGCTGTGGGCCAGCGCTGGGGGCAAAAGGTGCAGTTACCTGGGAAAAAGGCAGTGGGAGTTTCCATCTGTGGGCAGGTGTGGATGTGTCAGTGTGGAGCCTGTCATTACATCCCTAGGGAGGTAGAGCCCCAAAGGCACACATTATCCCACTCTGGGAGGAGTCCTGGTTCCCTAGGGATTGTATTTGCTCCTGGCACCTCCTAGTAGGGCCTGATGTGGGTTGCTCCGTGTTGTCGGTGGACAGGACCCATGCAGCTGCTTGGAGCTCATACACTGTCCTTCCAGATTGTCAATGTAACCTGAGGCTGCTTCCCCATCCCCAGAGAACCCCCTTTCACTGGATTGGGCTCTTCCCAATTGTAACTGGAGTAGTCCCATGTGGGTGAGATTTTCCTGCAACCTTCTGTCCTGCTCATTGTGTAGGAGACCTAGCTCAGTCACAGCCTGTAGGTTTCCCTGAGGTGACCGGATCGCAGCTGCCATATCCCAGCCGGGGATCCTCCAGGCTATCGGCAGTGGAGTGAGCTTTCCAGCTTCCTTCCCCAGTTCTCTATGGGCTTCTAACCACAGCTCCTGTACCAGGAATCCTTCGCTGCACGGCCAGGCTGGCTTCCTGCCAAATTCTGCAGGACTGTTTCACATTTGTCCCGGCTCATGTTCCTATTGCTTTAGCTGCTTCTGTATTATGGGTCACCTGGGTATACTCATAGAGTCATAGAGTTCTACAGCACGGAGACAGGCTCTTCGGCCCAAACTGGTCCATCCACACTAACCCCGTTTCCCTGCACTTGACCCATATCCTTCCAATATGTTCCTCTCCATGTATTTGTCCAAGTGCCTTTTAAATGTTATTGCATGTATACTCCTTGACCACTTCCGTTGGTAGTTCATTCCGTATGTGTATACACTCTGGGTAAAAGCGTTGTCCCCCAGGTTCCCTTTTAATCTTTCCCCTTTCACCGTAAACTGATGGCCTTTCGTCCTCGATTCCCCAAGCCTTGGATAAAGACTGAGTGCATTCACCCTATCCATGCCTCCCATGATCTTATACACCTCTATAAGGACACCCGTCAGTCTCCTACAGATTAAAGAAAATGTCCTAGCTTGTCCAACCTCTCTCTATAACCGTCTAGTTGAGTTCTGGCAATATCCTTGTAAGTTTCTTCTGCACTCTTTCAGTACAATAACATCCTTTGTGTAGGAACGTGGGCAAAACTGAAAACAATATTCCAAGTGCGGCCTCACCAACATCCTGCACAACTACAACAGCACTTCCCAACTTCGATATTCCATGCCCTGACTGATGAAGGGTTAATTGTTCCAAAAGCCTTCTACACTGCACTGTCCCCCTGTGACTCCACTCTCAGAGAACCGTGCACATGGAATCCACCACACTCCAGGTCCTACCATTCACCACGAAACCCCTGTCTTTATTTGTCTTTCCAAAATGCTCGATCTCGCCCTTGTCTGTATTAAACTCCATTTGCCATTTCTCAGCCCAATTCCCCAGCTGATCAAGGCCCTGTGGCAATTGCTGAGAACGTCCCTCACTCACTTTAGTGTAATCTGAAAACTCACTAATCATGCCTTAAACATTCTCATCCAAATCATTGATATCGATAACAAACAGCAATGGGCCTGGCACTGACCAGCTCAGCGGCCTTACAGCACCTTGGATCTGGGTTCAATTCCAACCTCACAGGATGCTCTGTGTGGGTTAGATCCTGTTAGGGTTAGATTTCCTACAGTATCGAAACAGGCCATTCAGCCCAACAAGTCCACACCGACCTGCCGAAGAGTAACCCACCCAGAGCCATTCTCCCTACCTAATATTTACCATTGACGAATGCACCTAGCACTATGGGCAATTCAGCCTGGCCAATTCGTCTGACATGTACATTTTTGGATTGCAGGAGGAAACCAGAGCACCCGGAGGAAACCCACGCAGACACAGGGAGAATGTGTAAACTCCACACAGGCAGTCACCCGAGGCTGGGGTCGAACCCGGGTCCCTGGCACTGTGATGCAGCAGTGCCAACCACTGAGCCACCATGCCACACCAACTGAGTTTGTATGTTCTCCACGTGTCTGCGTGGGTTTCCTCCGGGTGCTCCGGTTTCGTCCCACAATCCAAAGATGTGCAGGTCAGTTAAATTGGCCATGCTCAATTGCCTATGGTGTTCATGGAGGTGTAAGTATGTTGCATTAGTCAGGGGTAAATGTAGAGTAACAGGGTACGGGAATGGGTTTGGGTGGAATAATCTTCAGAGGGCCAGTAGTCTTGTTGGGCCGAAGGGTTTGTTTCCACAGAGGACGGATTCTATGAATCTATGCCCGCTGAGGCATACCACTAGTCACACGCCTCCAGTCTGACTGTTACCCTCTGCTTTCTA
>NW_025208366.1:13824-14475 GCF_004010195.1 Chiloscyllium plagiosum | reverse complement strand
CGACCTTCTTAAAGGAGCATCATTATCGCACCTTCCCCCTGAAAAAAGCAAACATCAATATGCAAAGACAGTTTCATTTTAAAGCCGTAAATCGTACACTATTAGTATATTACAATACTTCGACATTGCATTGACAATAACGGTGCAAGCATGCACTTCTCCTTCCTATTTCTGTCTGCTTACTCCCGCCATCAAACACCTCTGTTTACCATTCGTCCATTACACATTTTTCCTATTATTCCTTCCAAAGAGAAACACTTCACATTTTTCCGTATTAGAATCCATATATCACCACTCAGTGAAGCTGCACAACTCATCTGTATCCTACCTATGTAACTTGTAAAACCTTGGCATTTTCCAAACGTACGCCGACGTTTGCATTAATTGCAAAGTTACTAACTCATCATTCTCTGCTCTTATCCAGGTCGTTTATTTAAAAATGACAAACAGCACTGGCCCCAAAATACATCCTTGCAGCACACCGATAGTAACTTAACTCCAGGATAAATATTTCCTATCAATCAACACTATCTATCTTTATTCAGCTGACCAATTTCTGCTTCAAAACGCTAAATCGCCCTCATACCGATGCCTCCATTTTTTGTGCAATAGTCTTCCGTGGGCAACGTTATGAAACGCCTTCGTAAAATC
>NW_025208366.1:8025-12796 GCF_004010195.1 Chiloscyllium plagiosum | reverse complement strand
AGTCCAGACAATACTTCCCACTACTGTCCATGGTTGCACCTGAACTCACTTTAGGCATTCATTTGTCCGACATACTTCCCGCACACTTTAAAGTTTTCCTTGATCTGATCTGCCAAAGACGTCTCATATCCCCTCTTCGCTATTCTTAGCTCTCTATTTAGGTTCCTCCAGACTAACGTGTAACTCTCAAGCGCCGTAAGTGGTTACATCTTCATATTAGCCTTGTTCTTCCTTCTGACAAGAGATTAAAATTCTTTACTCAGCCACGGTCTCCCCGTTCGACCACTCCCTCCCTTCCTGACAGGTACATACTGTTCAAGGATATGCAGTAGCTGTTCCTTCAACAGTCTTCACATTACAATTGTGCCCATCACATACATGTTCCTTCCCCACCCTGCACATCCTAAATCTTGGCTAATCGCTTCATAATTATCTTTCCCCCCTGCTATAACACTTATCCTGCTATAAATACCTATCTGTTTCCATCACTAAAATCAATGTAACAGAATTGTGGCCATTGTCACCAAAATGCTCACTAACTCCTAATCTAATAACTGGCCGCGGTCATTACCCAGTACCAAATCGAATGTGGGTTCGCCTCTTGCTTACCTATCCATATATTGTGCAAACAAACCGCCCTGCAAAAGCCTGACCCATGTAAACTCCTCGAACTGTAGCGTTTCCACTGAAACGTTGGAAAGTTTAGTTCTCCCATAACAATAACACTTTCGCTCCTATCCAGAATATTATCTGCAATCCATTCTCTATATCTCTGGAACCTTTCAGTGGCCTAACGAAAACTCCCAACAAGGTGACCTCTCCTTTCGTGTTTCTAACCCTCAGTGGACAAGTTTGCATCAAACGTCCCTTTCTGCCACTGTATTACAGACCTTGACGAACAATTCCACGCTACCCCCTCTTCCTTGTTCTTACTCAAAGATCTAAACTCCGGAACCTGCAACAACCAGTCCTGTCTCTTCTCCGTCCATTCCTCCAAAATGGCCACAACTCACTGGAACACCGCCAATGAGGAAGCAGCCACCACTGAAAGGTATCGCAAACATCACAGGGAATGTCATTTTGTTCCCAAGAATTCCACTGAATCCATTGCTTCCACCCCGTAACCATCAATGTGTATGCATCACTTCCTTTAGTGATGTACATGCAGGAGCTGCCGAAGACTCCCTCACTGTGAAAGAATGATCAGTCTTCAGGAAAAGCCTCATCTTAATTCCGATGCGCTCTCCATTAACAATTTCACCATGCGTGACACAGTGATGCTTTCTTCCACTGCCTCTGTCACCATGCTTATTTTCTCCAGCAGGTCTCCCAACCACCCTCCAAGGACCCCTTTGCCCGCATGCAAAATAGTCAACTTTGGTAACCCCAGTGCTGGTCTGTTACCCAAACTCTTGTATTTATCTCCAACTGCGGCCATGACAATAACTGCCTCATCCAGTCTAGTCCTCTCAACGTACCTCCATTCCCTCGGCTCCAACTGCAACCGCAACTTCAAACTATCAGACAACGCGTCTGCACTGATAGGTTGGCGCATATACTTGTACAGAGATGAAGACTGGAGCAAACTTATGGACACCTCTTCCTACTGCCCCGTCGGCCATGCCCTTACCTTGCATCACTTAGCTATCATCTCCCAGACCATCCACAACCACTTGAACTCAGAGAAGCACCATCCATAGCTTCTGATCTCATAGTCAGGGCACCCTCCACTTCCCAGTTCTATATCTCAACCAAAATTCATAAACCTGACTGCCCCGGTCGAGAGTGATCTCTGACAGGCATGCACCACTGAAATTGTCTCCTAATACTTTTACACACCTCTGTCCCTCTTATTTATGATCAATCACATACATTCAGGATACGACCCATAGTCTTCACCTGCGCAATTACTTTGATTCCGTGGCCTCCAATGCCTCACATTAACCATGGCGAACCAATCTTTAGATACGTCTCTCTGCCATGAAGGAGGCCTCCAGTCCGTCTGGTTTTATCCTCTCCTACTGACGCATCAAGTACACTCCGCCGGAACACTGATTCGATTAGCTGAACTCCTCCTCACATACAGTCATTTCAACTTCAAAACCGCCAAATTAATTCAGACGAGAAAGGTAACCATGGCCACCAGCATGGACTCCAGTTATGCCTGCTCTTCGGCGCTTACGTGGAAGGATCCATCTTCTGCAGCTACAATTGCACCATTCCCACCAATCACACCATTTCATTGATGACAGTATCGGCATCAACTCATGCACCCGCGATGAGTTTGAACAGTTCATCAACTTCAGAAACAAATCCAGCTAAGCTGAAGTTCACCAAGACCATATCGAACACCTACCTCTAGTACCTGGACCTTGTCAATCTTCATTTCTTGCTTTCACTTTAACATGGATATATATTATACTTCAAAATAACTGCCTCCCACAGATTACGTGGTTTATAACTCCTCTCAACCCTACATTGGAAAAACGCAAACCCTTCATTGTATGCCTCCACTGAATCTACTCCCGGGAGGACCAGTTTCACATCAAACATCGCAGATGACCTCCTAATTGAAGACCGCCATTTCCCATTGCACATGGTCAAAACTTCTTCCAGAGAATGCTCCCCGCCCCCTTCCCACACCTCTGCCCTTGAACGCCACACTTCCATTCACAACAAATCAGAACGCTCCTGGTCCTCACCTTCCACCCACCAACCTACGGAGGCAACGCATCATCCTCCACCATCACCGTCAGACACGCCAATCAGAGATATGTTTCCATCCTACGTAGTTCAGCATTCCGCAGATAAATATCCTCCACAAATCCCTCATTACGTCGATGCCCCCTCCCAACACACCTTGAAATGCCAAAACAATGGGTGTAAAACCTGCGTTCACACCTCCATCCTGACCTCCATCCAAGTCTGCAACGGGTCCTTCTACATCCTGCAGAGATTTTCCTGCACTTTCAAACACCTCATCGACTGTGCAAATTGATTATGATGCGGTCTCATCTACGTTGGTCGACAGGAATTTCAGAGAATGTCTGCAGGATACATGGAGCAAACAATCATACTGTCCTGTGGCCGAACACTTCCTAACCAATCGGCCAAGTACATCCAAATTCTGGACCTTTTCCACCAACAACTTCGAGCCATTCAATGGCTGGAGGAATAACCCCTCAATTTGAGCCTTAGGTTCCTCCAACCACATGGGATAAATGTTGCATTCACCAGTTTCCTGATATCTCCTCACCCATCTGATCCCAGAGCGAACCTTCCACCTCAACACTGCCCCATTGAACTGTTCTACCTGTTCATCTTCCTTCCCAACTGTCTGCTCCACCCGCCACTCTAACCTGCTACCAGTACACCTTCTACCTATAACAACCCCACTAACTAACTCCCACCTCCACACTCATCCCATTTATCTCTCAGCCTCTCTCTCTCACCCCCCACCACTACTCCGACATCCACATTCCTGTTGAATAGCTAATGCTCGAAACGTTGACTTTCCTCCTCCTTGGATGCTGCCTGACCGGCTGTGCTTCACCAACACAAAACGTTTTAATTCGATCTTCAGCATCTAAAGTCTTCACTTTTTACTGAGCTGATTATAAACTTACTGCAAAACGTCTTCCAAGGTTAGCCAGTTTGAAGAGAGTCCCCTCCTCCATTCACAAGGAACTCAGTACATATGTCATTCACTGCATCCCCAAGTTGGTATCCTGTCGACCAACGTCGATGAGACCGCACCATAATCAATTTGCACAGTAGATGAGGTGTTTGAAAGTGCAGGAAAATCTCTGCAGGATGTAGAAGGACTCGTTGTAGACTTGGATGGAGGTCAGGATGGAGATGTGAACGCAGGTTTTACACCCATTGTGTTCTCCTCTGCCCTGAACACAGCACAAAAATACTGAAGCAGACCACCCACAACAGCGGTATTTTCTTCTTTCATGCCTGCCAACGCAACGGACTGATCCCACATGGACTGCAGACTACATTCAGAACATCGAAGTATGCACTTGCCAAAGAATATCAAGACATACAGCAAATTCAAATTCTCCAGGAACATTTCTCCCTCCGTATCCTCATCTCCACGCTCACAACCATGCCGCAAACTCTCCCTGTAGTGAGCCCTGCCGCCGCTCAGGGCCACACTCTCCCAGAATTGCAAAGGCCCTCTGTTGTTCCAAATCCTCAGAAGAATTCACTCAGTAAACATTCACTTATTCTCCAGCTTATCTGACAATAAAGAAGAATATGTACACCAATCTTTCATGTACTTACCTCTAAACTCGGGATTCGTCGTTCATTCTAGAACTTTCTCCCGCCCTCCAGAATCTCTTGGACGCCAATAGCCACACAGCCGTTACAGAGTCATAGAGACATGGAGGTGTACAACAAGGAAACAAAACCTTCGATCTAACCTGTCCATGCCGACCAGATATCCCACCCCAATCTAGTACTACCTGCCAGCATCCGGCCCATACCCCCTGTAAACCCTTACTATCATACATACCCATTCAAATGCTTTTTAACTGTTGCAATTGTAAAACTTTTTAAGGACAACTCATACCCTCCGACGCTCCAGAGAAAACAGCCCCAGCCTGGTCAGCTACTCCTTATAGCTCAGTCCTCCAACCCTGGCAACATCCTTGTAAATCTTTTCTGAACCCTTTCAAGTTTCACAATAGGAAGGAGACCAAAATTGCGCGCAATATTCCAGCAGTTGCCTAAACAATGACTTGTACAGCCGCAACAAGAC
>NW_025208366.1:0-7514 GCF_004010195.1 Chiloscyllium plagiosum | reverse complement strand
TCCTTGCCTTTCCAAATACATGTACATCCTGTCCCTCAGGATTCCCGATAACAACTTGCCCAGCACGGACATCAGGCTCACTGGTATATAGTTCCCTGGATTGTCCTTACCACCCTGAATAAACAGTGGCGCCACGTCAGCCAACTTCTGGTGAGATGTCTTCCGGCATGTCACCTGTGACTATTGATGATACAAATATCTCAGCAAGAGGCCCAGAAATCATTTGCCTAACTTCCCACAGAGTTCTAGCTGACATCTGATCATGTTCTGGGCATTTGTCCATCTTTATGTGTTTCAAGACATCCAGCACTTTCTCCTCTGTAATATGAACATTTTTCAATGTGTTGGCATCCACTTCCCTACATTCTATATCTTCCATGCCATTCTCCAGAGTAAATATTGATGCAGAATATTCGTTTAGTATCTCCCCCATTTTCTGTGGCTCCACACAAAGGACGCTTAGCTGATCTTTGAGGGGATCTATTCTGTCCCTAGTTACCCTTTTGTCCTTCATGTAATTGTTAAAAACCTTTGGATTCTCCTTAATTGTATTTGCCAAAGCTATCCCCTTTTTTGCTCTCTTACTGCCTTTATGCTCTTCTAATGATTCACCCGGTCTATCCTGTCTACACCAGGCATATGCTTCCTTCTTTTTCTCAACCAAACCCTCAAGTTATTTAGTCAGCCAACATTCAACATACCTAACAGCATTTCCTTTCACCCCTACGGGGATGTACTTTCTCTGAATTCTGGTATCTCATTTCTGAAGGCTTCCCCATTTCTAGCTGTCCCCTTACATGTGAATATTTGCCCCCAGTCAGATTTTCAAAGTTCTTGCCTAATGTCGTAAAAATTGGCCTTTCTCTAATTTAGAACTTCAACTTTTAGATCTGATCTATCCTTTTCCATCACTATTTTAAACCATTAGAATTATAGTCGCTGGCCCCAAAGTGCTCCTCCGCAGACACCTCAGTCACCTGCCCTGTCTTATTTTCCAAGAGTATGTCAAGTTTTGCATACCTCGTAGGTAAATCCAAATAATGCAAATACTGAATCAGAAACTTTTCTTGTACACACTTAACAAATTCCACTCCATCTAAACCCTTAAAACTATGATGGCAGTCCCACTCTATGGTTGGAAAATTAAAATCGCCCACCATAACCAACCTATTATTCTTACAGATAGCTGAGATCTCCTTACAAGCTTGTTTCCCAATTTCGCTCTGACTGTAAGGGGTCTATAATACAATCCCTAAAGTTGATCATCCCTTTCTTATTTATCAGTTCTACCCAAATAACTTCCCTGGATGTATTTGCAGGAATATCGCCCCTCAGTACAGCTGTAATGCTGTACCTTATCAAAAACGCCACACCCCTCCTCTTTTGCCTCGCTTTCTATCCTTCCTGTAGCATTTGTATCCTGGAACATCAAGCTGCAGACCTGCCCATCCCTGAGTCATGTTTCTGTAATTGCTATGATATCCCAGTCCCATTTTTCTAACCATGTCCTGACTTCATCTGCTTTCCCTGTTAGTCCTCTTGCATTGAAAGATATGCAGTTTAATTTATTAGTCCCAAATCGTCTCTGCCTTCCCTGACTTTTTGACTTGCTTCTGTTCTCAACTGTACCAGTCTTAGATTGGTCTCGTTCCTCACTATCTCCCTGGGTCTCACCCCCGCCCAACCTTACTAGCACAAATTCCCCAGAGCAGCTCAAGCAAATCTCCATGGCCATTATATTAGTCCCCCTCCAATTTATGTGAAATCCTTCATTCTTTTACAGGTCACTTCTACCCTAAAAAAATTCAAATGATCCAAACATGTGAATCCTTCTCCCATACTCCAGATCGTCAGCCATGTATTTATCTGCTCTATCCACATATTCCTGACCTCACTAGCTACGGTGACAATGTGGGAAACAGCAATGCTTCTTCAGCCCCTGCCGCAACACAGGCTACACTCTATGCTGGTTTTGCATCTTCCGCAATCGCTGCCAGCATCACTGCCTCAGCGATTGCCGCCAAGATAAATGCCTCCACGATCACCACTAAGGCAACCACCTCTGTCCTTACGGCGAAGACTACTCGATACTTCACGTCAACCTGCTTTGATGCCACTGACTCAGCAACTTTCGTACCTGCTGACATCACTGCTCAGAACACCGCCAATGAGTATGAAGCCATCGATGAAAGCACTGCAAACGACATTTGTAATGCCACTTTGGCCCCTGAAAAACCTTCGCTTCTGCCTCCAACTACCATTTGGTGCATTAATTCATCTCCTGATGTCACCGATGATGCCAAGAGCACACGCATTCCAAGGACAATCTGACTCCACATCACAAAAGCCTACCCCACACCAGGTTCTAACCCCGCCCGGACGTGCTTTCCCATTCTCCAAACTTCCCTATCAGAATGAGCGATCAGTCCTCTGTTAAGTCCTCACCTTCATCCAATTATACTGCCACATTAACGAAGTTATGCTGCCTTTACCTCCGTACTTATTTTTTCCAACAGAACTCCAACTGACTATCCGAGTACGGCTTTGTCCGCATCCAGCACTCTCCATCCAGTTGGACACGCAGTGCTAGTCGATCTCATTATCCCCCACTGCCACCTCGACATTGACCGCCTCAACCAGTCCACCCATAAAACCTACTTAAAAGTACAACCCACAAAATTCATTGCCCTCCATAACCTCTGCTCCAAGCTCAACCTCACCATCAAACCAGCAGACAACGGCGACGCAGTGGCAGTTTAGCCCTCCAAAAGAAACATAGACTCGAGCCTCACTTCCATTCAACAAACTATCATCTTCCAGACCATCTTTAACCTCATTAGCATATTAGAAGAAAAAAACCAGGAGCAGGGGTCGGCCATCGGACCCTTGGACGCTCTTCCCCTCGATCAGATTAAGGCTGATCCTTTTGTGGACTCAGGTCCACTTACTCACTTTCGGACCATATCCCTTAATTTATTTATTGTTAAAAAAGCACACTTAAGTTTAAAAATATTTACTGAATTAGCATCAACTACGTCACTGAGCAAGGAATTCAAGATATTAACAATCCGCTGTGTGAAGAATTTCCTTCTTAACTCAGTCCTAAATCTGCTCCCACCAACTTGAGGCTCTGCCTTCTTGTTCCAGCTTCACCGACAAGTGGAACTCCTTGTCTCCTTCTATCTTATCTATTCTCCTCAAAATGTTTGATGTTTCAATGAGATCAACCCTCCCCCACTATTCTCATGAATTCCAATGAATATAATCCCACCCTTCTTAGTCTCTCCTCATAAGCCAAATGTTCTATAGAGATACCCTGCTATTTATTCCTTGATTTAAACAGTAGTGTCACCTTTTTGTTTTCCAATCTTCTGGGACTGTCCCAGCGTCCAGCCAATTTTGGAAATTTATCACCAGTGCACCTGCTGATTCTCCTAGCATCTCTCTTCATTCCCTGGGATACATACCTTCAGTTCCAGGAGACTTATCAATCTTCCACTACATTAACTTACATAACAGTACCTGTTCCATAATAATGATTGTTTCCATTTCCTAAACCAATTTCATCTCTTTGTCAATTACTTGCATACTATTACTGTCGTCAATGTGAAGACCGACACAAAACACCTGTTCAATGCCTCGTCCATTTCCCATAACCCCCTTGAAATCCTCTGAAGGACCAACATTTACTTTGGCCACTTTTTTTTTGTGTTGTAAACTTTTGCTATCTGTCGTTATATACTGTGCCAGAGTTTTCTCATGTTCTACTTACTTTTCTTTATTACTTTTCTTTATTGCTTTTTTCGTTGAGCTTTAACGTTTTCCCGATCTTCGAGTTTCATTTTGCTTTTGGCCAATTTGTATGCCTTATCTTTCAAGTTGATAGCCTTGTTTCCTTTGACATCGATAGCAGATTAGTCCTTTTCTTACATTCGTTACTTTTCATTGGAATATAGTTTTGCTGAGGACTTAGAGAAAAAAATTGAAAGCTCTCCACTGCCCGCTAACCGTCCCACCATGGAATCTCTGTTTCCGATGTACTTTAGCGAAGCCCTCCCTCGTTCTATTTTCGTCCCCCATGTTCAGGCACAGGACCCTGCTATTGGATTTATTATCACTCACTCTATTTGTATTCTCAATTAAGCTATACTGTGATCGCTATTTCCAAGAGGATCGATAACTCTGGAACAATTAATTATTCCAGTCTCATTACACGGCACATGTGAAGACCGACACAAAACACCTGTTCAATGCCTCGTCCATTTCCCATAACCCCCTTGAAATCCTCTGAAGGACCAACATTTACTTTGGCCACTTTTTTTTGTGTTGAAAATAAACTTTTGCTATCTGTCGTTATATACTGTGCTAGAGTTTTCTCATGTTCTACTTAACTTTTCTTTATTGCTTTTTTCGTTGAGCTTTAACGTTTTCCCAATCTTCGAGTTTCATTTTGCTTTTGGCCAATTTCTATGCCTTATCTTTCAAGTTGATAGCCTTGTTTCCTTTGACATCCATAGCAGATTAGTCCTTTTCTTACATTCGTTGCTTTTCATTGGAATATAGTTTTGCTGAGGACTTAGAGAAAAAAATTGAAAGCTCTCCACTGCCCGCTAACCGTCCCACCATGGAATCTCTGTTTCGGATGTACTTTAGCGAAGCCCTCCCTCGTTCGATTGTCGTCCCCCATGTTCAGGCACAGGACCCTGCTATTGGATTTATTATCACTCACTCTATTTGTATTCTCAATTAAGCTATACTGTGATCGCTACTTCCAAGAGGATCGATAACTCTAGAACAATTAATTATTCCAGTCTCATTACACGGCACCAAATCTAATTTAGCTTTATCACGCATCGGTTCCAATACATATTGTTCGAAAAAAATATCCTGGATGCAGTCAACGAACTCAACCTCCAAGCTACTCTGACAGAGTTGGTTCGACCAATCGATAAATAAATTTAAATCCCACATGATAATTACGTTACCACTTTAAAAGGCGTTAGATTTTTCTCTTTGTTTATTACGTGCCCCAATGGCATCACCTCAGGGGATCTCATAACCAAAGCCACCGCCCTCATACCTCAGGTACGCCGCACCACCTGGTTCTACCTGTGCACGAATTCCATAAACCTGACTGGCACAGACGGGTTATCATCTCCACCCGCTCCTTCACCAAATAAAATATTTCCACTTAACTTGACATTGCCCTGTACCAATTGGTCCAGGATCTCCATGCATTCGGGAGACTACCTCCGCCCTCCATGACCTTCATGACGTTGTGTTCACCGGCCCACACTGCCTATTTCTTACCATGGACATCCAGTCCCTGTACACGTCCATCCTCTATGACGAAGACGTTGATGCCTTCTGGTTCTTCCTCTTCCACTGACCCAACCTGGGTCCTTCCATCAACACACTCATTCAATTGACGATTTCTCTTCGAATCGTCCCACCTCTTTCAGACCAAAGGGGCAGCCATGAACTTTCACATGGGCCCTAGCTATGCCTGCCTCTTTCTTGGGTACATGGCCAATTCTTCAGCAGCAGCTGCATCGACACTCTTCCACACATTTTCATCTGTGACATTAAAGATTGTATTGGCACTACCTCACGCTCCCATGTGGTAGTTGAATAATACGTGAACTTTGCAAACACCTTTCACCCTGATTTCAATTTCACCTGGAAAATCTCGGACACAACCCTCCCCTTCCTAAACGCTCCATCTCCATTTCCGGCGATCGATTTAACACGGACATTTCATCCAAACCGACCCACTATCACAGAGAACCAGACTGTACCTCCTGGCGCACCTCATTTCTGTATAAACGCTATTCCTTGTTTCCAATTCCACCAGATCTTCTGCAACTGCTCCCAGGAGGTCCAATTACAGGTCAGAACATCCCAAATAGTCTCCTTAGTTGAGGAACACAATTTTATCCTCCCACATAGTCAAATATGCACTCCAGCACATCTCTTCTACTTGTCACAACTCCACCCTTGAAACCCAAGCTTCCAATCTCAACAAGGACAGAAAACCTCTGGTCCTCACCTTCCACCACACCACCATCCTGATTAAACGCATTATCCTCCATCATTTCCTTTACCGACAGTCAGACCCCATAACCAGTGGTTTATTTCCCAACCCATGCTTTCACCCCACCAGAGTAAATTAGCTGCGCCACTCCACCGTTTGGTCCATCCCATCCATGGACCTACTATCACCTCCCAGCAACTTCCTTTTACACTGCAAGTGGCGTTAAACCGGAGCTCATATCTCCTCCCTCACGGCCATTCAATACCAAATGAACTTTCCACATTCGGCAGAGATTTTCCTGCGCATCCAAACACCTCATCGACTCTTTCAAATTTTCTGGACGTGGTCTCCTATAAACTGGGGAGACAGGCCGCCAACTTAAGGAACATTTCAGAGAACATCTCTGGGACACACACCGAACAACCCCACAGTCCCGTGGCTCATCATTTCAACTCCCCCTCCAACTCCACCAAGCACATCCAAGTTATGGCCCTCCACCACTGCCGAATGCTATCCATCCGACGCTGATGGAAGAACGCCTCGGCTTCGGTCTTGGAACTCTCCAACCACACAGCATCAATATTGATTTCATGAAATTCCTAATTTCGCCTCCACTCACCTCATCCCAGATTCAACACTCGCATTTGGCACTGCGCTCCTGAACTGGCCAATCTGGCTATGTTCCTTTCCACCAACCAACTCCACTTCTGCTCCAGCCGATATCCGTCACCCCACCTGCAACTATGTAACGCCTTCCCACCTACATTGACTCTAGTCGTACCACACCTTCACCTTTTTTCTCTGGCAGTCCCTTCCCTCCAAACTCCCCACATTACTGATGAGGGGCTTTTGCCCAAAACGTTGACTCTGTTGCTCCTCAGATTATGCCTGACCTGCCATGCGTTTCCAGTGCCAGACCTTTCACTCTGATCTCCACCATCTGCAGTTCTCACTTTCTCCCAAATGACAGGTCTGCTCCAGTACAATGATGATGGTGTGTCCGGAGAGTCATATGTTGATATTTTTGAACATTTTGATATGAAAATGTGAAGGATATGGTGTGTGTTTTGATGCGCAAGAAGGTAGACGAGACACCAGGGAACACCTCCACCCTCCTTGACCTTATCTCTCCACCCTTCAGGCTCTCTGCCTTTATTCCTGATGAAGGGCTTTTCCCCGAAACGTCGATTTTACTGCTCCTGAACTGCTGTGCCCTTCCAGCACCACTAATCCAGAATCTGGTTTCCAGCATCTGCAGTCATTGTTTTTACCTAAATCCCTGAATACTGAGTAAAGCGAGGGTGTCAGTATCTGGGACTGTACACAAACTCATTGTATGCTATTCAGTCACAGGAGAGGTTGCAGAGAACTGGACAATAGCCAAAGTTGTAACTTTGTTTAAGAAAGTCAGAAGGGACATGACACTAGGATATAGCCACCAGATTCCATTGAAATCAGAAGCTTTTGCAGTGCTGCTTGT
>NW_025208365.1:6117-14473 GCF_004010195.1 Chiloscyllium plagiosum | reverse complement strand
AGAGACTGAGAGTTAAACTCAGCTTAAATTCTCTCCATCACACACACCCACACACATAGAAACTGAATATAATTTGGAGAAATGTGCATGTGCAGCACAGATTTGCAAACTAACACAGTCACAGACGAAAATCCCCGTTCTTTGCCTAGTCCCCACTTCCACATCCAGGGAGGTTTTGTCCCTGACCCAGGGCAGGTTTCTAACTGGATATTATCACATTGCAACATGAAGGTACTGAGTGAAACAGTTTGCTACATCCCACCATGCCGTCTACTTTGCTGTCAGTGTTTTGTGAATTATATTGAAAACATTGGCAGGTGCAAGAGAATATTCTGGAATGTGATTTGCAGTAAGAATAGAAAAAGCTGAATGTTTGTGTTTAAAATAGTGAGAAATTCTGAAACGTTATTGTCTAAGGCGTTTGGCTGATCTTGCACATAAACGTCAGAAAGTTAACATGATGGTACTGACTCCCCACGGTCCTAGTTTGAGGACTATCCTCCTCTATTTTCTCCTTTCACTGAAGATATTAATATAGCTTTTATACTGCACTGCCATTCTGGTTACAGTGCTGCCTATCTCTGACTGTCTCATTTATCTTCAATCTTGTTGAAAGATACTTAAACCAACAGACATACAAAGTTCCAGAAAGAGCTTTGTTTAATTGCAGGTGCATTTTTTTTTATTTGAACAACACACAATTTGAACCACAGAAGGTCAGTGTGGGATTTGAGAAATCCTTCACTTTGGGATGAGGCCTAGCCAGGCAGGATTCTGATCCAAAGCTGCAAATCTACAATTCAGTGGCTGAGCTCTTTCAGGTTTTGTATATTATATTTCGCTCATATATTAGGAGCTTGAAAAGTAAGGCAGACCTTACTGGAATGTCACATTGTCTCTCTGCATTCACTGTAAACGGGTTCTGGGATTTGCATTTTAATCACCTTCAAAGAGCTGTCTACATTTCCTGTCTCTGCTAGCATCAATGAATGGAAATGGCTTTTGACACATTGCCCCCTCTCCCTCGCTGAAAGTATTCCTGACACACCCGTTCACATATCACCTTCTGAGTGAACAAGTTGCTCCTTAGGTCTCTTTTATATCTTTCCCCTCTCTCACTAAACCTATGCCCTCTCGTTCTGGACTCTCCCACCCCAAGGAAAAGACTTTGTATATTTATCATATTCTGCGAAATAGGAAATTATATTGTTTTTGCAGAAAATTAATAAAGTTAGCAAGCTAAATATTGCAATATTAAAGCTCAATTATTGAGCTTCTAGATAGATAAGAGTATGTCCTGTGAAAAAGAGGAACGATAAACCCAAGCATAGAGACAGCTGCAAGGAGAGGAAGGTTTGCAACTCCTTGATCCGTGGGACTAGAGGAACAAGGCGAGACCACAAGTGTAACATGTGATAATGGTGGTTAAAGTGTATGCCTAAGAAAACAGGCATAGAGTTTAATTCAGATAATACAGGGACGTCATGTAGCGACAGCTAAGATGGTTGGATAATACAGGGGGAGGGATAGGTGACCTCATGCAGCTCAAAAGGTATAATTGTACATGTATCCCAATGCTTATTTGCTCATTCGCATTAGCAAGCTTATGGCCCCTTACTTGCAAGTTCGTAAATAAATTGTCTTGTTTCCAGTTTTTGGTGGTCTCAGTTAATTTTGTTAATTGTGTTTCTAATAGATTTGGGGTCTCGTCCGGGATCCCAAGCTTCGGTCACTCGGCAATTTTCTTGGGAATACAGAGAAGGTGCACCTCGCCGATTTCGGTGGTCTCTAGTTTCCCTGGTTGACGCGGCGGCTTTGGGCGAGCGTGATCTGGACGGGACGCCCTGGAAACAAGACGAGAAGGGAGATGCGGCGGGTTCGATCGGGCAAGTCTTGTGTACAAGACCCGGGTCTTGAAAAGTCTTACGGTCAGAGAAAAGAGTATTCGGGCGACCGGAGTAAGGATCGCAGGTATTGCTGCGCAGTTTTATCAGTGTCCTTGAAAAACTGTTGGTTAGGAGCCGGCACGACCAGGTAACTCTGTGCACAGACCAAGGTAAGCAAAAGGACCTTTAAATATTGCCTTGGTGGTCGGGATGAGGGAATCGGCAGAGTAAAATTGAGAAGAAATAAGGTCGGGAAACGTAGTAGAAGTAAGGGGAATTGGCGAGATCTAAATTAAAGCATATGTCAATGGAAGATAGCACGTGTCAGAAGGGCTAGTAGCTGAAGGGCTAATAATTGGTCAAGTTGATCGGAAGAGTAAGGTGTCTTCCTGAGTCGAGCACCCAACCTTAGACCGGTTGTTAAGAGGGGAAATCCCCCACGCGAAGGTCAGGACCCTGAAGTGGGTGTGGAGAAGGTGACACCAAACCTCTGTAAGATCAATTTTAAGTTAATAAAATGGATGGTAAAGGAAGTCGCATGACTAAGGATCGATTAGTAAACAGCGCTAACCTCGAGTATATACTATCAGACACTCCCTTGGGAAGAATGTTGATAAATTGGGAAAATAATCCCCGGACACGGGGAAAGGAAAAAACTGTGATGATAAAATATTGCTTTTTTGTTTGGACCCGTGAGAGTATAAATCCACGTAATGTATTTTTGCCAAAATATGGGTCAGATGAAGATTGGCTGATCAAAACTTAAATATATATGTTAACAGAAAACAAAATCAAGGCCAGGGGGAGTCCGATTATGCGGCCTGTTGGGTGGGAGGTTCGCAAGTCTTTGTCCTGGGAGCGACAGAGGAGGAAGTAGATGAAAAAGATCCTAAACCCTCTAGTTGGGATCCGTTGTCCAATTTACCACCCCTGTCCAATCGGCCACTCTTACCAAATTTATTGCCCACGCCTCCTCCTACTCAGCCTCCGTACCCTGAAAACGCTGGCGGGTCGTCCAAACCCACAGCACCTCCCCCTGAGGAAAATAAGGAGGATTCTGAAGAAAGTTCGATGCAAACGAGATCAATGGTGAAACAGAAAGAAAGATACCAACAGGACTGTCACCAAAACATTTCCCTTGAGGGAAGTCCCTGTAGGTGAAGGTGAAATTGGATATGTTAATGCATCACTGACTAGTAGTGAAGTCAGGACCTTTAAGAAAGAAATGAAAAGTTTGAAAGACGATCCGGTGGGACTGGCTGAGCAGTTAGATCAGTTAATAAGGAATAAGTTGCAGTATGTAGAGAAAGAAGTAAAATACTTAGGACACCTCATCAGTGAATGCGCTAGGCGTATTAACCCCGAAAGGACTAAAGGAATTATAGAAATTCCCCTACCGGCCACCAAAAGAGAGTTATGGAAGTTATTGGGGGGTTACTGCAGATTATGGATAGAGGCATATGCTCAGAAAACGAAAGGATTATACTACAAATTGACAGAATCTGAACAAGAAAAATTATAATGGATGGAAGAAGAAAAGACAGAGTTACAGGAATTAAAACAAAGTTTAATACAAGCTCCAGTGTCAGCCCTCCCTTCCCTTGAGAAACCCTTCCACCTCTTTGTGACAGTAAATAACGGAGCAGCCTTAGGAGTGTTAACTCAGAAAACAGGAGGAAGGAAATAACCCATAGCCTTTCTGTCCAAAACTTTAGACCCTGTTTCGAGAGGTTGGCCTGAGTGCATTTAGGCAGTGGCGGTCACTGCTATTCTACTAAAGGAGAGCTGCAAGTTAACTTTTGGAGGAGCGCTAGTTGTTAACACTCCCCATCAAGTCAGAACAGTGTTGAACCGAAAGGCAGGAAGATGGTTGACAGATTCAAAAATTCTAAAATACGAAGCCCTCCTTATGGAGAGGGATGACCTGGTGTTAACAACAGACACCTGTTTGAACCCAGCTACCTTCATGTGGAGGGGAGAATCCCTAGCCACGCGAGCAGCAGAACATGATTGTTTAGATTTAATTGAATATCAAACCAGAACAAGAGCAGACTTACAGGATATTCCTTTACATGAAGGAGATAGGCTCTTTATAGACGGGCCGTCAAGGATAGTACAAGGAAAGAGACATAATGGATATGCAGTAGTAGATGGCAGTGAAAATCACACAGTTGAGGCCGGCCGGTTACCTAACACGTGGTCAGCCCAAAATTGCGAATTGTCTGCTTTACCAGGCCCTAATACGATTAGAAAATCGGGATGGGACAATTTACACTGACTCTAAGTACGCCTATGGGGCGGTTCATACCTTCGGTAAGATATGGCAAGAATGTGGGCTATTCAATAGCCGAAGAAAGGAATTAGTACATGAAGAGTTAATAGGACCAGTCTTGGAAAATTTGAAATTACTGCGAGAAATAGCAATAGGAGAACACTCTAGAAGCAAGAGGAAATAAGCTAGTGGATGAAGCAGCTAAGGAGGCAGCTAAGAAACTTAGCGTGATAAAAATGCAGGTTCTCACACTCCTGGTAGAGGCTTCTCCCATGATCCCTGCGTACACGGAGGAAGAGGTAAAAAATTTCCAGGAAATAGGAGCCATTAAGACGGGTGAGGGGAGATGGATTCTCCCGGATGGAAGGGAAATGCTGAATAAACCAGTAATGAAGAACATTCTGAATACTTTGCACCAAGTCAGACACTGGGGTTCCCAAGCTATGTGTGACATAGTGTTTAAAAAGTATGGATGCAAGGGAGTCTGCACGTTAGCCAAACAAGTATGCGTGGGATGTCCAACTTGCCAGAGGATTAAAACGAAAATGATAAGAATGGGGGTAAGAGGTGGAAGGAACCCTGGGGTGAGACCCTTTCGGAGCATACAAGTAGATTACACAGAACTACCTCCTGTCGGGAAGCGAAAGTACTTATTACTAATAGTGGACCGCTTGACAGGGTGGGTAGACGCCTTCCCAGTGTCTTCAGCCATCTCAAAAGGAATAGTGAAAGTGCTCCTTGAACATATCATCCCATGATATGGGATGGTGGAAACCATAGATTCAGATCAAGGTACCCATTTCACTTCCAAGATTCTACAAGGGGTAATAACAGGTTTAGATGTCTCGTGGGAATTCCACACTTACTGGCACCCACACTCCTCAGGACGGGTGGAAAGAACGAATCAAACTTTTAAAAAAATTATCAAAGTTAGTCCTAGAGACTCGATTACCATGGAGAAAATGTCTGCCAATAGCATTACTACGAATTCGGACTGTACGTAGGCATGACATAGGTCTTTCTCCTTTTGAAATGATGTTTGTGCTGCCAATTCCTGGGAGGGAAGGGAGAGGTAGCCACGGCCGAATATAACGATAAGTTTTTGAAAAACTATATTGTGGCTCTTGGTTCTTCATTGTCTTTTCCTCGGAATAAGGGTCTATTGGCACAGACACCACCTTTAGAGTTCGCAGCACACCAAATAAAGCCAGCAGACTGGGTTCTGATAAAGACTTGAAAAGATACCAAATTACATCCAAATTGGGAAGGACCGTTCCTCACTCTCCTGACTACCGAGACGGCAGTACAGACTGCAGAAAAAGGGTGGAGCCATCACACTCGCGTTAATGGTCTGGCAGACGCACCTACTTCTTTGGCAGAGTGGCAATTTCATCCTACAGAAGATCCTCTGAAAATAAAGTTGAGCAGAAAGACTGAACTGAAATAAGAGACTTTCAAAACAGACTGTTATTGATTTAAACCTTTGCTGATATTAATTGTATTAGCGGTGTGGGCTCATTTCTCCCTGACACCTGAGAAAGACGATAAATAGACAAGTGAACAGAGGAACGGGGTGGGTAAGTACAGGAATAATATTATAAATTAGGTAGTATGTTTAGAATTACCAACTTAATCCTCTTAATTTTGAGGTTTTACAAAATAAGGTTGACATGATTGGTAATATTAAAAGTCCCTGATTCTGAACACCTGCAAATAATAAAGAGTGATTCTTGCAGCCTAATAGATTGCGGAGATATAAAGAATCAGAGAGAGTACAGTTCCTTTGCAATTAGTCACCAAACGCAGATGCAGGGAACATTTGGTGGACAAGGACCGCCACCCGTCATCACAATTCATAGAGATCCATTCCGTTCGTCCCTAGAATGTACTGATAAGAAATGCAACCCGATATACATCACTATTAAGAATACCTCCTCTGAAGAATCCTTTCCTGCTCGTTTAAATTTAAGTTGATCCCTTAGTAACAACGTTATGATCCTAATGGAAGCCCCAGAGGACCGCCTGAAAATATGTGGGGGTGCCATGATTGGACGGTACCCTGAGAAGTATTGTATAGGCTTCTGTCTCAGAATAATAGTAGAAAAGGGAAAAGAAAAGGAACAGAAATGTTATATCCTTGATAGTGACCCGAAACTGGGACAGGTTATAGAGGTAAAAGACTTAAGACGAAGAATGTGGTTGGGAATCATACCTCCTGTGTACAGAGGAATGGGACAGGCCAATCCCGATTTCTAGGAGACTTAAAGCTATGCTCGGAAACTGAATCATTTCCTGAAACAGAGTTGGGAAGGAACTATTCAGCCTTAAAAATACCTCGAGCGGATTTGTGGTGGTACTGTGGTGGAAAGATTTTAAGACCCACCATGCCCTTTACCTGGCGAGGCACTTGTGCAATTGCACAATTGGCAATCCCATTTACCTTGGCATTTGAGAAAAAGGAGGAGGCAGCAACTAAGGGTGAACGAAGTAAGAGATCGTTATTAGGTACTTCCTTTGATGACACGATTTATCTAGACTCCATAGGGGTCCCCAGAGGGGTGCTGACAAGTTTAACGCCCACAACCAGATTGCAGCAGGTTTTGAATCATCCCTATTTTGGTGGGTAACGATTAATAAAAACGTAGATTGGATAAACTACATTTTTTATAACCAACAAAGATTTATTCACTACACTAGAAATGCAGTCAAGGGAGTTGCTGAACAACTTGATGCCACTAGCCGTATGGCTTGGGAAAACAGACTAGCTCTCGACATGATTCTGGCTGAAAAAGGTGGGGTATGTGTAATGTTAAAGGAAAGCTGCTGCACCTTTATTCCAAATAACACATCACCTGATGGGTCAAACACTCGCGTATTGCGGG
The DNA here is from genome assembly GCF_004010195.1 of Chiloscyllium plagiosum. NCBI lineage: Eukaryota > Metazoa > Chordata > Chondrichthyes > Orectolobiformes > Hemiscylliidae > Chiloscyllium > Chiloscyllium plagiosum. Next base: position 7,433 of record NW_025208365.1, on the reverse strand, counting down.
GATTGACCTCCCGATCCGAAGAATTGGCTGAAAATTCGGGAGTGGACATATCACTCACAGGATGGCTCGAATCATGGTTTGGGAAGTGGAAGGGGGTGATGGCTTCTATTTTCACCTCTTTGATAATAGTGGCAGGGGGCCTAACAACAGTTGGCTGTTGTATTATACCTTGCGTACCTTGCATTAACCCAATGATTAATTGAAACAGTCTTATCGAAACAAATAACCCTAAAAGGTAGTCAAGCTGAGGGACTCTATCTGTAAAGTGACAAAGAAATGGACAATCTTGAGGGGATGGTCATGATACATGAGGAAGTAGTGGTCAGACAGCCAAGGAAAAGTGAAAGGCTGCTACATGAATTCGAAACAAGATTGTGAACCTCATCGCCAAAAGGCATTAGAGGGCAGAGCATGGGAGAAGTGAATTAAAAGAGGACTTAATAAGTGCAGAAACAACAGTTAGAGAAAAAGAAAAAAAGGGGAATTGTGAGAGATACCTGTAAAGAATGCTGTTTCTGCAGAGAATTGAGTTTGTTTAAAGTACTATAAGAATTTAAATTTGCTTACATGTGTAAAAGCTCGTGTTGGCATTTTGCAAATCCTCAAGCAAGGTTATACTTAGAAATAACGAGCTAAGAAATAAGGAAGTTGTGAGAAATCGAGAAGTGCGTTGCTTTTTTCAGAAAGCTAATACTACTGACGAGCTGAGAATTGCAAAAATAAAAGCTCAATTCTTAAGCTTCTAGACAAATAAGAATATGTGCAGTAGGAAAAAAGGAACAAGGTGAGACCACTAATGTAACTGGAGATAATGGTGGTTAATGTCTACGTCTAAGAAAACAGACATAGATTTTAATTTAGATAATACAGGGAAATTACGTAGCGACAGCTAAGATGGTTGAATAATACAAGGGTTGGAGAGGTGACCTCATGCAGCTCAAAAGATATAACTGTACATGTATCCCAATGCTTATTTGCTCAATTGCTTAATGCATCTGAAGCCCTTACTTGCAAGTTCGTAAACAAATTGTCTTGTTTCCAGCTTTTGGTGGTTTCAGTTAATTTTGTTAATTATGTTTCTAACACCAGCCTATCCTTATGTCTCAAAATCTCCCATCTCCGTCACATCATTTTAAATACGCTTGTCCCCTTCCCAGTTTACAACATCTTTCCAATAGCAGGGCGACAAGAATAGCACTCTGTGCTTCAAATGTAGCCTTAGCATTCTCTTGTAGAGCCACAACATGATGTGCCAATTCCTATAATCAATGCTCTGACCGATGGAAGGCAGATTGCCTTATGCCTTATTCACTGCC
>NW_025208365.1:3633-5653 GCF_004010195.1 Chiloscyllium plagiosum | reverse complement strand
AACCAGAAACTAAGACACAAATGTGCTGGAAAAGCCCTGCAGATCTGGCAGCATCTGTGCAGAGGAATCCGAGTTAATGTGTTTCAACACGGGGAAACCTCCCCCTCCCCCCACCCCGCGCTAATTTAATTTTGCAACACAAAAAAGATTTAACCCGTGCTGTAATCTGTAAAAATTCGGAAGGCCAATAACCATCCAAAAGGTCACTATTTAAAGTAAAAATTGACATCTCTTTTTGAAAGGCTAACAGAGAATAATTAATTAACAACTATTAGCAACTCCTTTCTGTGACCTATCTTTTACTTTATCTTCTACAATACTGGTCCGATCACCCCCCCCCCCCCGCGTGCCCCCAACCCCCAATTAAGATATACTAAAACATTCAAATTTCAGAACCAGCCAGCTGTCGAATCTTCTCTTTTTCCTCCTCTGTCTTCGTTTCTTCTCCTTAGAATTTCTGTTTCACAGGTCATTGATAAATAAAGGTACATTTCGGAGATGTTGGTGGCGTCACAGTTCTCCCCTAAGTGGTCATTTCTTTCAGCTTTCTACCCCAAAGAATCGGCTAATTTCATTGTTTTTATATAATATTGCCAAATACCAAATTTAAACTCGATTATAGTTTAGCTTCATGGGACATAATTTAAACGGATTGATCAAATTTGTTTTTTTTTTGGTCTCATAACTCTTCAGGTACTGCAAGGTGCTGGACCAAATGTTACCTTGTAAATTTTCCAGACCTCACTGCTTGTAAATCCTTCAACTCTCTTAAAGGTACCCTTTACACGTTCATAACATTTTCTCTCTCAAAAAAAAACCACCATAATGAAAACATTGTCTCATTTGTTTTTCTATTTTTTAAACACATTACCATAACATACTGGTAACTTAATTCTATGTCCATCTTAACTTCTTCCCATATGCCTATATTTAACATTGGATAAATACATATCTCGTCTAAACTTTATCAGATAAATCTGTGAGAACGCATCTGCGATTACATTCTTACGACATGCTACATGTAGAATTTTTAAATTAAAAGTCTGTAACATAAGACTCCAGTGAGATAGGCTTTAAAGCATTCAAAGACTTTAAGCAGATTTGGGATCCGCGTACACAACCGTCTCCAACACACTGTTTATAAGTACACATTAAAATGTTATAACTCTAGTACCAAACTCAATAGTTTTTTCTCAATCGTGGACTATTTTCTGTGGTGGATGTGGAGCTTCTTTGAAAAGTACAATTCCATCTCATTGTCCTGTAGCAGGACAGCTCCAACTCCTATGTCACTCACATCGACAGCATCTTTGAAAGGTATTGAAGCGGTTGGTGTAACTGAAACGAGTTTGGTGTTCAATATTTCTTTTTAATGGTCGAATGCCTCCTGGCATTATTCTTTCAACCAAAACTTTGTGTTCTTCTTCAGCAAATCGGTTCATGGTGCCACTGCACTGCTGAAGTTTGGAACAAACTTCTGATAGAATCCACTGACTCCGAAGGAATGAAGCACCTTTCCAACGAGGCGGGTCATGGAAATTCCTCGGAACCTTTTGACTTCGCGTTCCATGGGGTCAACCTTCCATGACCGATATTTTGTCCTAAGAACATTACGTCTGCTTTCGCGATTTCAGTTTTGTTTAATTTTATCACCAGGTTTGTTTCTTGTATTTGTTCAAAAGGCTCTGCCAACTGTACCAAGTGATCTTTCCAGAACGAACTAAAGATCACTACATCATCCAAACAGATTGTACAGTTTATTAATCAGGCCACAATTCTGTCCATGCGTCTTTGGAATGGGTTGGGTGTGTTCGTCATTCCAAAGGGCATCACTTTGAATTGACACAGTCCATTTGGCGTTACATTAAAAAAATTTCTTTCACCATCTCTGATATAGGTACCTGCCAGAAACTACGCATTAACTCCAACTTGGTGATGTAACTGACTTGTCATACTTTCTCGATACAGTCCTCCAATGTCAGTATTGGATATTAGTCTGATTTTGTAACAGTGTTGACCC
>NW_025208365.1:0-3161 GCF_004010195.1 Chiloscyllium plagiosum | reverse complement strand
CCTGTCTCTATGCCACGGGCAACATAATCTCGTGCACTTCAGCACATTATTCCTTTGCACTAACCTGCCGTAGTCTCCACTTCCGTCTTAGGATTCTATATTTCTGGTTATAACCCTCTGGAACATCTCTGCCTCACGCTCAGATTACGCATCCACATATATATCTTTTATCATCTTGCCTGTCTGTGCAAAGCCCTTAGCCTTTCAGTACTAAACACCTCCGTCTGAGCCTCTCTTTGTTCATCATTTCCCTGCACCATTACGTCAAACAGAGTGTCCGCTAACTGAACCTTAACTCCGTCATCGTTGTCTTTAATTTGTGCTTCCTGCTGTGACTTATGATCGTGTGATCTGGTTACTGTACAGTCTGATTACTGACACTCTGTCAGTTACTCCCACGGTTACTTCCCCAGACTTGACTAGGACTCCAACCTGATCTTATGAGGAAGAATGCTAAATTTCAGTCCAACTATCCCACAAATTACGACACTCTCGGGTAACAGATCAGAAAGACTGCAAATTTGCTTATCTCTTACTAATAGAAACTGGTTAGATCCTGTATGTCCTAAAAATAATAATTTATTCTCCTTCTCCCCCTGTTGTTTCTGAGTAAACTTTACTCACGGAGGCGAATTCTTTACAGAGATCAGATACTATCTCCATACCCAGCCCCTGCCTAGGCGGTGCACTTTCCTGTAGCTCTTCGGTTCTATTTGGGGTTTCGTTTAATACTTTCACTAATGCCACTGGCTTAACTTCTTTTACCACATCTTCTCCCACAATGCCTTTCTTAATGACCAGCACTGTGACCTTAAGTATGCCATTTTATAGCAGTGAAAATACCCTTTTCCAGGTGCCCGTTTGAAACCACCAGCACTGAGATTTTCTGTGTCCCACTCTCGGACAGTAAAAATGCCGAGGCCTTTCACTTCCCTTCCATTCTCCTGGGCATCTTCTTTAACCTGTGGTAAACTCTTATTCTCTACTCTTTCTTTTATACTGTAGCATCTCCCCTTCTCGCTAATTGTATCCACCACAGGAAGAAATTCTGGCTGGAAGCTTGTCTTATGCAGCAACATGTATTCATCTGCTAATTCTCCTGCCATTCTCAATTCCTGAACTGTGTGTTCCACCATATGAATTCTTATCATCTCTGGAAGTGAGTTCTTCAACTCCTTCAACAGAATAATCTCCATTAGAGCCTCACGTGTCGTATATATCTCTTTAAAGCAAGAATCCGTCTATCAAAACACTTACGTTTAGTTATTTCAAATTCATCATAAGTCTGACCTGGTTCCTCCTTTATGTTTCTATATTGGTGTCTATATGTTTCTGGTACCAATTTGTGAGCACTTCAAATAGCTTGTTTGACGTCTTCAGAATCTCTTAACTCCTCACCTGACAGCGGTGACTATACTTCACTCACCCTACCTACCAGTTTAATCCGAGCTAGCATTCTCCATAAATCTTGGAACATTCTATCTGCCTAGCCAAGTTTTCAATGAAATAAGATTAGATTACTTACAGTGTGGAAATGGGCCCTCCGGCCCAACAAATCCACACTGACCCGCAACCCGGCCAGACCCATTCCCTTACATTTATCCCTTCACCTAACACTACGGGCAATTTAGCATGGCCAATTCACCTGAATTGCACATCTTTGCACTGTGCGAGGAGATCGGAGCAAATACACTCAGACACGGGGAAGAATGCACAAACTCCACACAGATAGTCGCCTGAGGCTAGAATTGAACCTGGGTCTCTACAGCTGTGAGGCAGCAGTGCTAACCACTGCGCCACCGTGCCAGCCTTCAGCGCTACTGCTTCAACATTTTTCTCATCAAAATGTGCCAGAGTTTTAGCATAGTTGGATGTATCACTATCTTCCGTTTTAGTCTCCATCCTGTTAACTTGACTTTGCTGACAAAATCGCAACAGTTCAATTTCTAATTCTCTCTCTTTTTGCTCAGCTGCGAACCTTCTCTTTCCCTTTTTTCTCTCTCTCTCTTCTGTCTTGCTTTCTGTGTCTTCTCTCTCTCTTTCTCTCTCCCTTTGTTTATCTTTAAACTCAATTTTCCTCAATAGTAATTTAAGGTTTTTTTTTTACTGTACTGCACTTGTCGGTTTCTCTGACACACCTTCGTGTTTGAATAATTCCCTGACAATTTCAGCTTTGCTTTTTCCTTGGTTAAACACAAAACTATGCTCTTCGCTAATTCAAAAAGTTTGGCCTCTATCTTTATTTCTAAACTTTCTTGGCAAATTTGAGGATCATCTTCAGACCTCTCTTCAAATTTTAAGAGCCGTTTCTCTCACTTTTAACTTAACTAACCACAAGTTATCGAAATTGAACAATTTGTCTCCATGATATTTTATTTAAAGATCTCAGACACTCACATACTGTGCTTTTTTCATACCTCAAATCTATTCAAATGGATTTGTCTAAACGTTTTCAAATCGCGGACGAAAGCCCCCAAACTGTTACAACACAGGGTTAACACCACTCCTAATTTAAACCAGCCTCACAGAATAAGTTCACCTCATGCCGTAATCTCATAAGTTTCGAAAGGCAAAGATCCATAAACAGAGTCACTATTTAAAGTAAAATTAACAACTTTATTATTTATGTACGACAAAGAATAATAAAACAAACAACTATTTATAAATCCCTTCGGGTAAACGTATCTTTTACCTCCCACTCTATAATACTGATCCGATGAAACAAAAATACCCCAATTAAGGTTTACAAAAATATAATCGTGTTTCAAAACCAGTCAGCTTTGTCGATTCTCCTTTGCAAATTTTGCTCTGTAGATGTTACTCTCGGTCAGCTTCGATGTTATGCTGTGCAAACTTCTTATAGACAGATACCTTCAGGAAGTTCTTCTGCTTGCAGTCTATTTTTGTGGATGTTCTTGGCAGTTGTCCCCCGAAATATTCAAAATGTCCGGTTTTATACCTCAAAACATCGGATCATTTCATTGATTTTGATGTCATCAAATACATTATATTTCAAGCTCAATTTGATTTCAGTATGTTGGGGCATAAGGTGAACGGACTGGTCGAATTAGAATTAGTTTGTGTTCCGTGGCAACTCAGCCTCACTGTTGATTTCACGGTCAAATGTGACCTTTTAACTTCTTTCAGAAAACTTTGTGCCA
>NW_025208364.1:11663-14472 GCF_004010195.1 Chiloscyllium plagiosum | reverse complement strand
TTTGGCAAACGTCCTGGTCATTTCACCAAAAAAACCTCCAACAATTTATTGAGGCACGAGTTCCCATGTACAAACCCACACAGTCTACTCCTTATCAAAAGATATCTTATGAATGCATGTGTGTCTTATCTCACAGTATCATCTCAAGTAACCTCCCTCCCACAGACCTTCGGGCAAAATGTCTGTTGTTCCCAGGTTTTTAATTGCATTCCTTCTTAAATAAGTGCACATCATTTTCTACCCTCCAATGTTGCGGGACCTCACAGGTGGCTAAGGAAGATTCAAAAATATTCGTCATGCCCCCCACAATTTCTTCTCTAGTTTCTTGTAGGGGTCTTGGATATATCGGGTCAGGACCAGGAATTTATGCTTCTTCGTACATTTAATACATCTAACATCTCCACTATTTGTTTTTGGAATGTCGCCAAATTCTGAAGTCTTCATGTATTTCTCCACAGTACAGGTTGAGAGAAAATATTCTTTGATCATCCTCAGCCAAATACTGTGGTTCTACACATGCTTTCCCAATTTGGCCCTTGTGGGGTACCTTTCCTCTCTCCAGGTATTATTTACCTTTAATATACTTGAATAATCTGCTTGAAATCGCCCTCATCTTCTCTTACAAGACTATCTCCTAACCCAATTTCCTTCCCCATGCTTTCCTTCTTCAGTAGACTCTTGTATCACCCATAGCTCCATGGATTCTCTTGATTCCAGCTGCCTCCCCATGAGCCGTAGCTCCTTGATTTTTTTCTTTTCAAAGCCTCAATATCTCTTGTCGTCCAGTGTTCCCGATTACTGCCAACCTTGACTATCACCTTTTCAGGAACATATGGAACTTGAACTCTAGATATCTCAGTTTTAAACGCCTCCCACTTGACGGAGGTCCCTTTGCCTGCAAACAAATGATTCATATCAACCCCTGAAAACTCCTGCTTAATTCTATCAAAATTCCCCTTGCACCAATTTAGAACTTAAAGGTCTCAACCAGTTTTATCCCTCTCAATAGCTACTTTAAAATTGGTAGAACTATGGTCATTGCTCCCAAAGTGCTCCCCCGTGTCACGTCCATTATGTGTCCTGCCCTATTTACCAAGAGTAGATTGACTTTTTCCACTTCCCAATTAGAACCGTCTGTAAACTGCTTAAGGATACTTTCCAGAATGCACGTAACAAATTCTTAGCCTGCTGGACAAACTTTCCTCATTCCTGAAGAAGGGCTAATGCCCGAAACGTCGATTCTCCTGTAAACTGCTTAAGGATACTTTCCAGAATGCACGTAACAAATTCACCCCAACTAACCCTTAATGCTCTGGCAGTCCCAGTCTATGTGCATAAAATTAATATCACCAACCATAACAACCCTATTGCGCCTGCAAATCTACCTAATCGACAGTATATTTGTTCCTCTAATTATTGTTAACTATTCTTGTGCCTATAGTACAACTCAATAACGTTGCTGTTCTCTTCTTATTCCTTAGCTCCACCCACAAAACCTCACTGGACGATTTTTCAGTTGTTTCATGTCTGACTACTGCTGTGATAACCAATTCCCCCTCCTAAATTCCTCCACCTATCTCGTCTAAACCACTTGCATCCTGGTACATTAACATGCCAGTCCTGTTCCTCCATTAGGTACGTTGCTGAAAAAGCACTAATATCCCAGGCACACGTAGCTATTCATGCCCTGAGTTCATCGGACATCAGTGTCAGCTCTCTTGCATTTAAACAAAGGGAATGTGATATAACACACATTCCTCTCATGTTGCAGACTTACCTGTCTTATCACTTTAATATTTCGGATTACTGTATCTCCTTCCTGCCTCACCTTTTCTTCCCTGCTGTTGAGGATGCCAACCCCTACAAAGTAGTTTAAACCTGTCCCTTGCAGCAAACCTGGCCGCCAAGATATTGGTTTCTCTCTGGTTCAGATGTAAACTGTCCCTCTTGAATAGGACACTTCTGCCCCAGGAAAATCCCAATGATTTCAAAATCGGAATCCCTGGCCCTGCACCAATTCTTTGGCCATACATTCATCTCCCATCTTCCTATTCTAACACTCACTAGCACTTTGCTTTGCATGGGGAAGCAGTTCAGTCTATTCATCCGTAGTTACTTCATACTTCCCACTGAGGAAATGCACGAACCCATTTCGATCAAAAGCAAACTGGATAGTCTCACAATTGTTCAGAGTGTATTCAAGTTAATGCAGTTGACGGCCCCCAATTCATCTGTCTGCATTCCCCTTTTCTAGAATCTAAATAGAGACAAATTAACATTACAATAAATGAGAAACAACTAAATTTAAACCATTACTTTGAATCAATGTTCGAATCTAAATTGGATAGGAAAACAGTCATTGAATTGTTTCATATTCAGATACGTCCGAATTATCATCGGGGACCTGGGTCAAATCCTATCATGCCAGACCTTCAATTTAATAAGTATATGGAATTGTCCCGCGAACGATGACCAGGAAACCCTTGCCAATTCTGCGAAAAGTCCTTCTGGTTCATTGATGCTCGGTATGGGAAGAAACCTCCTTTCCTTTCTTGGGCTGGGGCACACTTGACTTCAGACCCACACAAATTAGTGTGGTTGTTGGAAACCGACCATCGAGGTTCCATGACTGCAGGCGTTCCTCAAAATTGTATCCAAGGCTGAACAATCTTTAGTGACAGTTTAACTGCCACTCTCAGTCAAATTATCATCTGTCAGAATTAGTTAACGCAGTTGGCTGGTGTGAGATGTAAAGATTCGTGATGATCCTTAGGTTAAATTCACAACTTGCTGACTCGCGCTCTCCCTA
>NW_025208364.1:0-10043 GCF_004010195.1 Chiloscyllium plagiosum | reverse complement strand
TGGTCTCTGGACTTCCACAGCACCACAGAACAAGTTGGTCTGAGTGCCCTTGAACCACCACAATCTCCAGTTGGAGGGGAATGCCGCGTGCAGCATTCTCCACCTCAGAATCCCGAGAGAAAGGGGATGACTCTCGCATAGAGTGCCCTCCACTGTGGATACCCACCACCATGTGGTAAATGGGCATGGCAAGGCGTGTCCGGGCGGTGTTTGAGGGAGTAGAGTTGGAGGGTGTGCAGCAGCAGTCTATACAGGGCCCGCAGTTTCATGTCTTTAAAAGGGAGAAAACTAAAATTCCGTGGGCGGCCCAATATGTGGGGTACAGGTTCCTAGCGAAGGTATTGGACTTTGGAGACAATGTGAAATTGCGTCCGGGCAAGGGTGAGCGCGGATGGGATTCACCCACGTGCTTGGGCATCCTCCAACTGGTGCACTTCGTCGAGTACGAGTACCGCCGTTTTCAAGCCTCAAATAGCTATGTCCACAAACTGGGCGTCTACCACTGCCGTGCTCCCTTTATACTGCGGCAGCGTCCAGCCCAGATCCTGCCACACAACACGTCCCTAACTATGGTCACCCCCGCCACCTCCGCCCTCCCATCTGACAGCCACTCAAACCCGCGAGTACAGATGTGCGGATTCTTGAGCAATGGCTCCCTGACGACAGCCGCTACTCCTGCTGGAGAGCAGGTGCTACGCAATTCTAACATGTTCCAGACATTGATCATGTCCTGATAGAAGACAGGCAGCGTCCTGAGGGCAACCTCCAAACTGTCACGGTCGATGAACAGGAGCTGTGTGTCACAGCTGAGGCTGTGCCTCTAGCATAAACAATATGGTGTCAGGGCGCACAACCTCGGAGGAGGCTCAATGTGAAGGTATCGCTGCAAGGTTTGAAGGTGGAACGTCACAACCTGCGTGCGAATGCACAACAACGATTGACTGCCCTCCTCAATAGGGACACTCAGAAGTTGTACAGTGACAGTGCATCTTTTTGTCTCAGAAATGTTCGACCATCGTTGTCTGGATGTCAGTGACAAAACCAGGAGGAGGGACAAATTGTACCAACTTATACCACAGCATGGCGGCTACCAGTTGGTTTACAACCAGCACTCTACTCCTGTAAGATAGCACTCGGGGTAGTCCTGTCCAGATGCCGAGGCGAGCCGAGATTTTGGCATCCATGTCCTGCCAGTTCACTGGCCAGGAGCTGGATGCCGTTCTGAGGTAGAACACCCGTAGAGGAGATGTGTGGTGTGCCAGCTGAAACCCCGTTACTCCTCCGGCAGAGATTCCACATTTGGCCCAGTTGATCCTGGCAGAAGACGCCACTGAGTACACCTTCTAGCACACACACATACTCCCCAGTACAGCTGGGTCGGTGAAAGTGATGGCCGAGAGGACGACAACCGTGCACGCGCCGCGCAGAAACAGCCCCGACAACCTCCTTCGTAAGAAGAATTGGAAAGGCTCCTCGCACAGGGAATACAGTTGGCTGTAGACGGGACAGCTTTGACGTACTCCTCTCCCAAAGCGAAAGGGCGCCGTCAGGGAACCGTTAACTTTAACTAGACACTCTGCTGCAGCATACAAAATAGGGATCCTGGTGACGAACTTCATCACGACCCCGAATGCCCGCAGACCCCCAAGCATATACACGTGATCGGCCCCGTCCAATGCCATCTCCTGGTCGGGACACAGGAAGGTGCTTGGCAGAACATCCGGTCCACAGATTTGGATTAGGTCCTGGACCAGCTGGACGTTGTCAGCTATCCTCCTGCCCAGGACGGTGTAGCACTTCTCCGGGTGAATCATGTGGGCCACCATGGAAGCGAGGCAAGAAGGAAACACCGTGGTGAAGAGTATGTAATCCGTACTGAGGAGGAAACCGGATGCCAGTTCTTCAAAGAACGAACATCCCCCTTCATTGGCAGCAAAACGATGATCTCCCTGCGCCAAGAAAGGGGTAGCTCTCTGGCATATAGACATTTCTCCAGGACCTGTGCGTAGTCGCTTCCCATGACTTCCCAGAACACCCTGAAGAACTCCACAGTCAGCCCGTCCAGCCCCGGTGACATGACCTTTGATAGCCGGTAGACCGCACCAGTCAGCTCCTCTGAGACGACAGGAGTGTCGAGACTTCCGGCGTTCTCCGGGCTGAGCTGCGGTAGGTCCTCCCACAGAACTCTGCAAGCATCCTCGCTGAACGGATCCCGACAGAATAGAGACCAGGTGCCTGGAGAGCTGCGTGGACTGACCACTACACTCGTTCAAAGGAGCTCTAGAGGTCGAGTGCCTGTTGGGCTCTATCCTGGCGACTCCGAGTTTACTCAACAAATTCCTGGAGTTCATTGAGGAGGCAGAGGGAGAGCTCGATGGGCGGCACCTGGTCTCAAACTTTCACTGGAGACAGACACCGCGTCATCCCAGTGCCCACTGAACCCAAACCATCCTCCGCAAAATCACCCTCAGCTACTGGCTCCTCCCTCACCATGAGAGTCGGGACTTGTCCGTCACCACCAACTGGCCTCAACCACCCCCCGAGAACCCACCGCCAGGATCACCAGTAGTAACGTCGGCGGTGCACCTCCGAGGAAGAAGATCCGAGGTCGTATCATTGGACAGCAGAGGCTTGGGCTCCGCTCCTCTCCCTAAACCAGTACACCCGGCTCCCCAGGGCCAAGGCCCCCGCAGAAACAGTCGGGGCGGGAGGAATGAGGATAATACCATCCTCCCCTCCTCCGCTCTAGGACCCAGATCTGTTAGTTTTATCAATCCTGTGGCCCACACTGTGGCCTACGTGCTGTTCAGGCTCGACCCTGGTGACTGGTGATATGGTGGCACCATGGGACTCTGCTGTGCCCCCCGGGTCTCCAGCTGTTTCAGGCCATGATGTGGGAAAGGCGGGAGATGCGATCGGCGCACACACTTGTGAGGAGTAGCGCCGCCGTCGTGCTGCGGGGAAGTCCTCCCGTTTCCTTGGGAGGACTGACGGCCTGACGGCCTGATAGTCATGGGGCCTGAGGGTCCTCCCCCAGCTTTTCACAGAAAATGATAGGCTGGGTGAAGCCGGGAGGTGTGCCCAGAGTTGGGAGAGCCAGCGGTGTCACTTCCTGCCTCACCCCTCGTTTATCAGGTGATGGTGGCCAGTGCGGCAGCCCAGAATCCTGCCCAGGGCTCAGAGAACAAAGGTGCTGCTCGAAAGAGCTCCGCGTTTGGTTCCCCAAGCTCGGTGCTGTGGTCTGGCTGAGTGGGGCATGGCCTGGGCTCAGGGACCTTTGGGCCGGGATCAGGCAGCGATGCCACAGGACTTTCTGTAAGCGGACGGGGGTTGGACCTGGGATCAGGAGTCATGGCAGGGTAGGGACCAGGAACGGATTCTTGGGGTTTGCGGTCAGGATTCCAGCACGGGGGCGACGCTGGCACGGCCGCCGGAGCATTGTTGTGCCGGGGTGGGGCAGGTAGAGTGTACGTTTTGGGGCAAGGTGACGGCATAGTCTCTGCGGGGGCGGGCTCTGCACGTTGGGTCATCTTTTTAACCGTCTGTCTGGCCGGACACTCACACCACTTCCTGACAGACGCCGAGGCATTGGAGGCCTCTGGCTTAGCACCCGCTGCTTTGGTGTTGATCTTTGGGGCGGGGGAGTGGGTACGGCAGCGCCACCCTCAACCGTTGGTGTCGGCTGAGTAGCCTTCTGGGTGGGCTGTGGGCCAGTGGACTGACAAAACTAGTCATGGCCTTACTGCAGGCCTCGCTGGTCATGTTCGGGTCGGGGTCGGCCTTGAACCTCACGCGTTTAGTCAGGTGCTTGAAAAGGGTCTGGGTTGCGGGGGGGGGGGGGGCTAAAACAGCCGAGCCTAGGGCAACAGCTACCCCAGCATAGGTGCGGCAGGCGCCTTCGAATTTGGGGCTCGCCATGCTGTGGCAGTAACGAAGGCCAGTGGGCCGACAACATTAGCCATTGGCCGTACTGCAGGCCTCGCTGGTCATGTTCACGTAGGGGTCGGCCTGGAAACTCCATGCGTTTAGTCAGGTGCTTGAAAAGGGTCGGGGTTGCAGCTGGGGCTAAAACAGCCGACCCTTGGGCAACAGCTACCCCAGCATAGGTGCGGCTGGCGCCTTCAAAATTGGGGCTCGCCATGCTGTGCTGCTGTATGTTGGTGGAGGTTGGCCCCAGGAAACAGCTGTAGTATACGTCCAGGTGGTGACCCAGGCCGTGGCAGCAGCAGCCATGGAGGCAGGCCTCAGGCAGCAGCAGTGGATGTCTTGGGAAGGGCCTAAAGCAAGTCCCAGGCAGCAGCAGTGAAGGTCTTGGGAGGGGCCCAAGGCAAGTCCCTGGCAGCAGTAGTGGAGACATGTTCCAAGCAGCAATAGCAGAGGCAGGTTCATGTGGGTCCCCAAGGGCCAGCAGGGGGAGTAGGCCCCAGGCAGCAGCAACACTCTTTCGGTTTGAGTGAGGCAACAGCAGGCACAGTGGAGGCAGGTCCCAGGCAGCAGCAGCAGTTGAGACAGCTGTAGGCAAGTCCCAGGCTGCAGCACTAGAAGCAGGCCCAGGACACAGAGCTCACTCCTACTCCTACTTCCTTCCTTCTTCTTCCTTCTTCCTTCTTCGCAGAGAGCACTGGATGTCGGACAGCTAGTTCAAAGTCAGTCCACTCCTCTGACGCAAAAAACGAGAGTCCTTCGCATACTGGTCCAGCTTCCTCTGCGACAGAGTGTTAGGATGTCTCGCACTCCTGTTCTTTTAAAAATTATTCCTTCTTTTGTATCTTTTTTTCTTTTTTTTATTGTGTGGAGGTGTAAGACACAAGGTGTACGAATCTTTATTCAATTTCCAGCACCAGGAAGAAAAGAAAACACCCAAGTGACCAGTGTCCTTCATATCAAAGGGCAATGCTGTGTCCCTCTTCTTTTTTATTTTTTTGAGCGTGAACAGGATGTCGGACACTCCTGCTCTCTTTTCTTTTTACACCCACACTATTGCCTAACTGTGGTAGCGCTAATTTATCCCCCGCACCCACGGTGGGTGTGACACAGCGAAAGACACAGTGTGTACAAATCTGTATTAACTTTCCACCACAGGAAGACAAATAAAACACCCAAGAGACCAGTGAAAAACAGTGCCCTTCCCATCAAAGGGTAATGTTGTGTCCCTCTTCTTACGTTTATTTTATTAAACAATTCACAGTTTACAAAACAGTTAATATTAACAGCTGTATACAGAGAAAGAACAATTTTACAAGGGAGAGGAGGAGCAAAGCCAGGACCCAAATCCTCGTGTTCAAATCACTCTTCTTATTTTCATTTTATTAAACAATTCACAGTTTACAAAACAGTTAATATTAACAGCTGTATACAGAGAAAGAACAATTTTACAAGGGAGATGAGGAGCAAAGCCAGGGCCCAAACCCTAGTGTTCAAACAGTTTTCAGGGAAATGAGGAACCTCAAGTCACAGTTTCAATCATTACAAAACTGTAACAATGACATTTATACGTATAAGACAGTACAATTACATAAGAAACAGTCCATACAATATAGACCCCTGAAAACCAGAAAGACCCCGACCCTCCCACCTTTCGGCCACTCTAAGGCAGCCAGCACATACGCACATTTCAGCTCTCGTCCACCCCATGACCTTTCCAGTTCTCGGTTCGCCCTGACACATCTTTCACACATCTCTTGGACAGCACGCCCTGGTACTCGTTCAGGGTGACATCGCTGAGAACGTCATATCCGGCTTCGGGCTCTCGGTCTTCCACGACATACCATAGGGCTCTCACCCACCCCGATGCGCCATCTGGCCCATGGACTACCCTGATTCACCGACCAGCCCACCTCTAGGACAGCCCATCCCCTTCCCCTGGGACGACAGAGTGCAGGGCAGCCCACAAGCTTTTCGGATCTCGGCCTGCCCCTTCGCACCATCTGGCTCACGGCTGCTCTGACACACCTGACGACCACCTCTAGGACAGCCCGACCCGATTACCCTTTATCGGGATGAAATCACTCAGAACAGCCTACCCACGTTATTGCTCTCCGCGCAAATGGTATCGGGGTGGCCTACCCACCCCTCCGGCTTTCCAGACAGCGTGCCCACATTCAGGATCACAGGATGGCCTACCCACCCTCTGGCTCTCAAGGCAACCTATCTACCCTCCAGCTCTCGGGGCAGCCTACCCAACCTCCAGCTTTCGGGACAACCTATCCACCTTCAGGTTTACAGGACGGGCTACCCACCTTCCGGCTCTCGGGACCGGCTACCCATCTTCGCCTCTCAGGGCAGTCTACCAACATTTCGGTTCACAGGAAGGTCTACACACCCGTAGGATCTCAGAGTGACTGCTTTTAGAACGACCTATGAGAATCTCAGCTCATAGAAATGCCTGCTCGACCCAGGGACACACAACACAGCGCAGGTGATAACCCACCTAGTAACATGAGAGAGTTAATTATCAACAAACAGAGTTCTTTCTGATACACAGAGACTATTAACTTAGACAGTTCGCTTCAAAATATAGAGGCATTTCCCAGGAACAGAGTCCACTCCAGTATAAAGTACCTTGTCAGAAATGGGGTTCTACTCCTTACTGCAGAGTCCATTGCTAAAAACTGAGTCCAAAACCGAGGGCAGAGACCACTCCTGAAGGCTGAAAATGCACACTCAACATCACACAGGATTTCAGTTTCCATAGAGTCCTGGCCCATCCAGAGTGAACCAGGCCCACTCACACCAACATAGTACCTTTTAAAGGTGCAGTTAAGTCACAGGGGTTTGGTCCAATCCCGAAGGCAGAGTCTACTCCCAAACTCCAAGATAGAACAAGTGCTCACCTCCCAGCACACACACATTTGTTAAATATTCAGAGGCCCAGTCCCAATGTTGGGCCTCCCCACAGGAAAGCTCATCTGGTAAGATGTATTTTCTCACAAATGCTTAGTCTAAACATAAACAAACTGTGAAGACACATACAAAAAACAAAGAAAACTAGATTCCAAGGGCTAAGCCCTACCACAAAATCAACATTGTCCATTTCACAAAAGTGAAAGCGCAAAGAGTAACATATAGGCAGCAACCAGCCTGTGAAACAACAATCCCCTAATGACAACTGATTTACACCAGAAACCCACTGTGTGCATCATTTGTTTACAAATCAGTCCTCACTAAAGTAATGCCAGTTAACAAACTGGCTAAATAATTCAGCCAGTTCAGGAATCAGGGTCCCCCCACCAACTAAAAACAGAAGTAACATACTGACTGTGGCCCAGCCAGCACAGATTCAGTCCCCTAAATTGAGAAGACTCTGAATCTTCTTTTTTTAAATTAAACAATACAGTTTGCAAAACAATTTACAGCTATATACAGAGCAACAGCAATTTTACAAGGAAGAGGAATGGCAAAGCCAATCCCCAAACCCTGCTGTTCAAACGGTTTTCAGGAAAACGAGGACAAACCTCAAATCCCAGTTTCAATCATTACAAACAGTAACAATGACATTTGTACATAAGACAGTCCAATTACGTAAAAAAACAGAACATGCAATATAGACCCCAGGAATTCCTAACAAGACCCCCCACCACCCCTCCGCCCCCGCCCCCCCACCACCACCACCGTCTCTCCCACCTTCTGGCCACTCTAAGGCAGCCCGCTCCTACGCTCCTTACGGCTCTCAGTGCACACCATGCCCCTTCCAGAAATCAGTCCGCCCTATCACAACTTTTGAGATCCTCTCGAACAGCCCACCCCGGTATAAGCCCAGCGTGACATTGCTGAGGATGGCCTACCCACCTTCCGGCTCTCGGTCTGCCCCTACGTATCATTGAGTGCTCACCCGCCCCGATGCGACATCCAGCCAATGGACTGCCCTGACAGACCGTCCCCTTCCCCAGTGACGACAGCGTGCATGGCAGCCCACAAGCCTTCCGGATCTCAGCATGCCCCTACGCGCCTTCTGGCTCTCAGTTGCTCTGATATCTTTCGACCACATCGAGGACAGCCCGTCCCGATCACCCGTTCTTGGGACGATAGCGCTCAGAACAGCCTACCCACCTTCTTGCTCGCTGGGACACTGGCATCCGGGTGGCCTACCCACCCTCCAGCTTTTGGGACAGCCTACCAGCATTTAGGTTGACCGGATGGCCTACCCACCCTCCGGCACTCAGGGTGACAGCTTTCAGGACGACCTATGAGCATCCCAGCTCACAGTGTGGCCTCCCAGACCCAACGACATACAAGACAGTGCAGGTGAAAAACCCCACAAACAAGAAGATAGTCAATTACCAACAAACAGAATCCTTTCTGGTACATAGAGTCCATTACCATAAGCAATTTTCTTCAACATGTATAGTCCATTCCCAGGAACAGAGTCCACTACAGTATACAAATTACATTATCGGAAATGGAGTCAACTCCAAACTTCAGAGTCCGTTGATAAAGACAGAGTCCACTCCTGAAGGCAGCAAATGCACACCTCGCAGCGTACAGGTATTCAATCTCCATGGAGTCCTGGCCCATCCTTGGAGAACCAGGCCCACTCACAGGAACACAGTATGTTGTAAATGTGCAGTTAACTCACAGGGGTTTGGTCCACTCCTGAACGCAAAGTCGTCTCTCAAACTCCAGGTATAGCAAGTGCTCGTTTCCCAGAACACACAGGTATTCAATCTTCAGTGGCCCAGTCCCAGGGTTAGGCCTCCCCAATGGAATAGCTCATCTGGTAAG
The DNA here is from genome assembly GCF_004010195.1 of Chiloscyllium plagiosum. Taxonomy (NCBI): domain Eukaryota; kingdom Metazoa; phylum Chordata; class Chondrichthyes; order Orectolobiformes; family Hemiscylliidae; genus Chiloscyllium; species Chiloscyllium plagiosum. Next base: position 1,322 of record NW_025208364.1, on the reverse strand, counting down.
ATGTATTTCTTCACAAAGGCTTCACCCAAACACCAACAAACAGTGACGAAACATACAAAAAATAAAGAAACCTGGAGTCCAAGGGCTAAGCCAACCACAAAATCAACATTGTCCTTTTTCCAAAAGTGAAAGAGGAAGTGCAACACACAGGCTGCAACCAGCTAATAAAACAACAATCCCCTAATGAGAACTGAATTACACCTGAAACGCGCAGTGTGCATCAGGAGTTTAGAAATTAGCCCTCACTGAAGTAATACGAGTTAACAAACTGGCTAAATAATTCAGGCAGTTCAGGGAAAAGGTTCTCCCCCGCCCCGCCAAATAAGGAGCATAACCCAACAATAAAACACGACCTGTGGCCCAGCCAGCACAGAAACAGCCCCCTAAACTGAGGGGACCCTGAATCTCCTGTTTATATCAGTCAGCCAGGGCTTTCCTCATTGTTCCAGGTTAACAGCCGAATTAAGGTATTTCATTCAGGAAGTACACTGTTTGATCACATTACATTCACTGCACTTTGGTTTTCAGGACATGACTTCCAATTTTGCAAACGCCACACAAATTGACAACGCAGTGTACAGAGAAGAGCATCGGATCAGACTTTAAGTAAATACAGACAGAATGGACATGCTCAACGGTGTTTCTGATGTTTTCTCAGCAAAACGATCTTAGCAAGATTTCAGACAGAGACGCAGAGAGTGAGAGAAAAAAGAACACGAGTGAAAAAGATAGATGGAGAGAGAAACTCCAAATGCGTAATCTTTATCTCTTCTCCCTCAGTGCTCCTCTGAATTTTTCTGAACGTGGAAAATAGATGTTTCAGCAGCAAGGCATAATGAAGATGGCAATCATCGAGATTCAATAGGAGGTGCCCTGGCCCATGTTTGATCTGATGCAATAAAACTTTATTGGGGCAGAAGTCAATGTTAAATATCCCTTCGGAATCTCCTTCCCAACTCTAATCCATCATGCTGCCCCTCAGTGAAGCTGTTATAGTTGTGCTGCAATATTGGGATTAATCTGAAATTTTTGGAAAATATTCCAAGTGTGTCCGAATATATCAATAGCAGGAATACCTCCACCTTGTCATTTGCCACCTTATCACTCTACTCACCATGATTACCAAAGTGATAGAAGCGATCACTACTCAGCAGCAACACCAACGTTATGACATGTTCAGTGTGGTCAGAATGATTTGAGACATGGGAAGTTGTCTTCATTCTCTCATAAAACATGATGCACACACAGTAATAATAAAGGGGGAAGCTCCAGAGGTGAAGTGAAAGTATCTGTCCGTAAAGTTCACATTTAACTAGTTATGG
>NW_025208363.1:0-14470 GCF_004010195.1 Chiloscyllium plagiosum | reverse complement strand
CCGAGCTACAAATCTTCGCACAAACTTTGATTTACAAACTGTATATGTTATAGATCGTAAGACTCCGCTATGTGATAGCGGAGGCGTTACTGTGGATTCAACGGAAAATGTACAGTTAAGACTAAACAGATAACAGTTGTGTATGCGTGTGTTCGTACGTGCATGTGTGTATGTGCGCACGTGTGCAGGAACTGATGTGAACTTAGATTAATGTCCTGTGCATTTCCTTGTAATGGAGGTTAAGAATTTTTTTAAAAAATGAACACGGTTTTTGAGTTTGATACTTTTTTTTCTGAAGGGGAAAGGTGTCATTAAGTCGAAAGTGTTTAAGAGAGAGTGAAAGCTGTTTTGCACTGCGAGCTGGCAGTCAACTGTCACGTCGCTAGCCAGCTGTCTCAGAGCGTAATGAAAAATTTGTTGTGAAACAAAGTCCTGAGTTTTGGTTGCTGTTTTCGCAACAATTCGAATTCAACCAATTATTTTAAATGATACCACAGGACACGAAAACCCAATCCAGTTTGAATTTATTGGTTTTGCCAAGCTCGAACCAATGAGAGAAGCCAATGTTTGGGGTCGAAAGAAGCAGGCATTTTTGACAGTTAGAGAGAGACCTACTGCCACTGAGAGAGTAATTACCACTTCGAGAGGGATTGCCATTCAAATCATTCTCAAACAAAAGCACATGATTCATGTGAAACGTCTCTGCAGTCGTAGACCCGAAGACAACCCATGGAGACCTAGGCCGAAGGATGACAAGCAGTGACGACGACAGCTCTTTAGTGGTTGAGAAATTAAGTTGATGTCATTTCAATACGGGTGTGTATTGGAACAGTATATTGTGAAGGTGTTGGAGGCTGAAAACAAACAGTTGAGAGAAAGAGGCTCAGTGTTGTAAATAGTTATTGCTTAATTTTCACTTTTAATTTTAAAGAATAAATTGACATTATTTCTTCAACTATTTGAATTTCGGAGAGCGTCGTCATTCATACTTTAACAGATTACGAGACGAAGTCAGCTATTTCCGTGTGAGAGGTTTATTTAACAGAAGGGTTCACCACTGTGCCGTAACAGTCTACAGTCTCGGAGACTGATATTTGGACACACAGTTGAGTGCACCCTGTTCATTGAACATGCCAGCACACAAAGGGATACAGGATCTTTTACAGTTTTTCCTAGAGGACAACGCAACCAACTTCTGTTGAACTCCGAGAGATGGAATGGAGTCTTATAGCTGGTAAGATTTTCTACAATCTCTGCCTTTCTGTTTCTCAGTTATTTTCCTTTGGCTCAACCTTGCCCGATACCTTTACACAACCATCTGTGAAGTGTACTTAAATTGTACATCTTCATGTAAATGCTCTTCCGTCAATGTTGCGGTTGTGTGGTTCAGTTGAGATTAAAGTGGTGCTGGAAAAGGACAACAGGTCAAACAACATCCGAGGAGCAGGAAAACCGATGTCTCGAACATAAGCCCTTTATCAGGAATCGGGCTTTTTCCCGACACATCGATTTTCCTGCTCCTCGGATGCTGCCGAACCTGGTGTGTATTTCCAGCACCTCTCTAATCATGTCTCAAATTAATTCACGATCATTGTTCAAATTCTGGTTTGCAAAGTAAGGGTGAGGGTACGTGTTATCCTGGTTTGCTGTGATTCCCCAGAAATGTCAGGACTGAGCGGATATATTTCAGAGAAATGCGTGTAACTTTCAGTTGATGTTTTCCGAGTCATTTCTTGGTAAAAGACAATCTTCTTCTCTAATCTCCAGCATTTTCATTACGCACTTCCGCCTGTGTAGCTCAGTTGGAAGAGTGGCTGGTTTGTGATGCAGAGTGATGTCAAAAATGAAGGATTAATTTCTGTAAAGACTGTAAAAGTTGGGACGAGGAAAAAGCCACATGGTGCCTCAAACCTGACCTGATGTTCACCCAAACCACGGCTACTCAAACATTCTTCACATCCACTTTCCTGCCCTTTCTCTGTTACTCTTGATTATCTGACTGATCAAGAATCTCTCTGTCGCAGTCAGCAAGGTAACTAGGGAATTGGCCGCCAGAGCTCTTTTTGGGAAGAGTTTCCAAGCAATCGTATCTCAGAAAGAAGAACGTGTTCCTCATCTAGATTTTAAACTGGGGTGCCTGTATTCGTAAAATCTCGTCCTTGACTCCCTCATTTCGAGTAACATTTTCATAACATTTGACTGCCTTAAGAATTCCAATCATTTAACATCAGAAAACCTGTCATTCTTCTAAGCTCCAGTAAATAGAGTCATAAACGCTTCAGGCTTTGCTGATAAGATAAATCCTTAATATCAGAAATCACCAGAGTAACCCTTGCCTCCAATGAAATGATATAATTCCTGCGAAATGGGGACTGGATCTGCTCACAGTACTGCAGATGGGATGGCACCAGCACTTTGTACAGACGGGAATGCCATCATCATTTCCGATGACCTGCTACCTCTCTGTGACAGCCTTCTGTGTTTTGAGCACAAGTGCCTTACTCCCACCGTTTTGCAGTTTCCTCTATTTACATAATGTTCCTTTTTTTTTGGTTCTTCCTCTCTTCACATCTTCCAGCAGAATTTACCATTTGCCATTCCCGCCACCATCTGATTTAAACTACAAATATATCTGTATAAACTAATTCGATGTCTCACCAAATGCATTTCCACCTTCTGTTACGTAGGCTATAACTGAGACCAGTGACTTTTCGCTCCTCACATACGCCTTAAATGCGCAGTTTTTATTTTCTGAGGAGCTGCCCTTTCGTCCGAGACTCCAACCCAAAGGGGAAATAATCTCTGTCAAGTTCCCAAACAGCTTAAAAATTTTAAGGAACCTGCCTCTCATTCGTCGAAATTCTGATGGGTGCAGGCTCAATCTACTCGACATATCCGTATGAAACAATCCTCGTGCCTTGATATAACCTTATGAAACTTCTCATAAGCAAGATGGACATATAGGTCATAGGTCCATTAGTGAATTCAGTAGTCTACTCCATCTTTCAGGTTCATCTGGAACTCACTGCCAGTAATGTTCGGGGAGGACTAAATCCTCGTAGCATAAACTATTATTTTGACAATAGTGTTCAGAAGGATCATATGGTCCATGTCAATTGCTCCCTGAAAGTGCAGTCAGCAGATCTGACCAAAAGACCAGAGGAAGGTCATTTTAGTCTTTGAGTGAATTTTGTGCAGGTTTAGAAGAATGATCCCCGGAGCTCGGGGTTACATTCTGAGGAACGTGGAGACGAAGTTTGCCTTTATTCTCTGGAACTTAAATGACTGAAAGCTATTACAACTGAAGTCTTCTTGATGTTCATCGAGAGAGAGAGAGATGGTTGATAAAAATAAATTATTTCCAAAGGTTGAATTGGAAAACAGAAATATGCTCGGATTCACTGCTGGAATTACGTTTAGAAACACATTATTGGTCTACTTACAGTATATGGACTACTTCTGTTCAAGAACGTAGTTCATCGCCACCTTCTCAAACGCAACGAGTGATAGGCAATAAATGGTGTTCTCTGTCAAAGACATTCGCACCTAATTCTAAGAATTAAGAGGAGGTCATTAATGAGAGATGAAAGAGATCGCTTGTACACGCAAACAAGTTTTATAACCTTGAGAAATTATAACCTGGACAGTTTCATATTCAACAATGATATCAATGATATGGTCCCAAGACTGGCATATGGCGCTCTCCCTACAGGTCAGCCAATTTCTTATTAAGTCGCTGAGCTTGCTCAAAATGATGAATAGAATCCCTCTGTTTCAAGGAAGAGTCGATTTTGAATTTCCTCCGTTTTAATCATTACTTAGATCAGTATCATGGTTCGGATTTTGATGTAAATGTCCAGAAGACAAGATTAATCTTTTTTTCCAGTTGATGTCCGACTCAATTAGTGATCAACATTTTAACAGAAGTCAAAATGGAGACAGTCATCATTGTGTCAATGTTGATAGACAATAGACAACAGGTGCAGGAGTAGGCCATTCTGCCCTTCGAGCCTGCACCACCATTCAATATGATCATGGCTGATCATCCTTAAACAGTATCCTGTTCCTGCATTATCTCCATAACCCTTGATTCCACAATCCCTGAGAGCTCTATCCAAAAATATCAGAATAATCTGTGAGCACATGCAAAGAGGATCTGTGTTCCAGTCTGATCTTTCGCCCTCTCAGAATTACAGCGGTGATGTCGCAACATCGATTTTGCTGCTTGAAGCCCCGGTGTTCACAGAAGCCGCCACAGAAGATAATTCCACCTGTTAATCTTACCTGCCGCGGAATTTACATCTCATCATTTGCAAATAGGGAAAGCAAGATGTGCAACAGTGACCTCTGTCCTCTTGAAGTGTTTACTGCTGTTCAGGTGTGTGTTCAATCCATTTCTTATTGCAAGCAATGATGACCAAACAGCAAGTCCCTGTCCTTTCAGTTGTCACATTGACATGCTGCGCCTCAGTGATAGCGGGCTCTTGTCGTGCAGTGGTAGTAGCCCGGCCGCTGAGCCAGGAACAAAACAGTGTTCAAGTCTGACCTGATCCAGAGGTGCGCAAAACCATCTCTGAGCATATTGATAAGCAAAATATTCCACAAGGTTTGAAATGCATCCAAGGCTTTGCCAAACTCTAATTTGAAAGGGAATGAAGTACAAAAATCAGGAGGCTTTGCCAAAACTCTCTAAAAATCGAGATGGAGCACCGCTGGCATAATGAGAACACTTTTCAGTCTCTCGTCCGAGGAAAGATAAGCTGACAATGGAGGCAATCCAGAGAGTGTTCAGTGATCAGAGAGGCAGACAGAAGTTCAGTCTGGAAAGGAATCGCGGAATTAACGGGAAAGTATGCGGGAGAGCGGAATTTAGAACAATCAGATCAGCCACGATCGCATTGTAGGGCATAGCATACTTGATGTTCTGAAGGGCCTACTTGAACTCCTACATCTTCTGATCCGATAACTGCAAGTGGTTGAATATTGAATCCTCACTATGTCTGGGCCTCGCCAATTCCGATTTTCAGTGCTTGATGCTACATTAATGATGTTACCATTGTAGGTAATGTCTCAGGTTGCTTGTTGTCTATGACGTGTACCTCGTCGAAAATTAACAATGTAAATCTCCTTCTTTAAGACCGGTCTTGAAATCAAGCCCGTTTGAGCAGGATATGTTCAACTCATCAACATGAAGAAATCATTAAGCATTACTGTACAGAAAAAGTCCTTTCAGAATCAAAGAAGAAAATATGGCAAAGCAGGAATCTGGAAGAATACAGCCAGCCAGGCAGAATTAGGAGGTCGAGAAATCAACGTTTTGGTTGTATGAAGAAGGGTTATACTCGAAACGTTGACCTCTCCATTTGTTGATACTGTCTGGCTTGTGGTCTTCTTCCAGCCTCCTGCTTGTCTCTCTTGGATTCCATCATCAGCAACGTTTATTTTTTCTCTACTCAAAGAAGAAAATTCAATATGCAAAGCTGGATATCATTCAATTTTGTGAATGCAGAAATCTATCACCTCAGCATATCAGACTGTGTCAATCCAATGAGCCATAAACTCTGTTTTCTTAGCCATATAGATAAATATGTACGACACTGGCAAGCCTTCATTGTTCATATCTTATTAAACATTCAAATCCGTGTCATGACAGAGAGGAACCCGGAGGCAGAATAGGAGCAAAATACAGCCTTCACATGTGCTGGCCTTTTGTCAGGGAAACACTGGAGGATCGTGTACATTTATAATCACCGCAATATCGAAAGCATAGAGAAATTCAGAGAGAATGCAAAATTGGTTTCGAGAGAATGCAAAATCTCCAGTCGGTGAAGAGGTTGCCCCAGATTTCCCCTGACTGTGGCACACTCGCTTTCAGACACACGCTGAGCTTCCATAAAAAAAAAACATTCCTTCTCACCTCAGCTCTCCAACGGAATTCCCTGTATCTTATGAACACATTTGAGTCTGAGTGGTCCTTCAGTATATCAGATCAAACATCGATGATTTCTGCCTGTATCGGAGTTGTGGATCTGCCAATAACACAGTCCATCTCTTGTTTGGGAGTGAGGGCTGCAAAACGACAGTTGGGAACTGACTGGATAAGGTTAGTGTTTGCCTGTCCTTTACTATGATCTCGTCTCACATGAACACATTGGTAAAATAGTTTTCCTATGAGCTTGATCACAATTATGAGAATCATAAAAGGATGCATTTGGAATTGTGAATCGATTGGACAATTCGGATTTTTGATCATTTTTACTGCCTCATTCTGGAGATATTTGGCGTCTCTGGTAAGTGTCTGCTCTCAGGCGTTGATGCTGGAAAGCAGCTCTTACTGCAAGAATGCGCTTGTCATTTACTGCCTCCTTCTACTACGATTAATGTCGTGGTGAAATATGTGAGTAAAATCGTAAAACGTCGTGAGCACAGATAACCCTGTTTAATATTCTTTACAAGTACTCTCTCACATTGTGCAAACAGGAATAACAAACCAACGCAAATCTATCATTGATCCTGAGATAATTACAATAGTGAATTTAAAGTATTGAATCATACTCAAAATTGTCCAACGGTTCCTAACCAGAGTTTTAAAATAATGGATCTTGAGAACTAACTTAATGACTTAAACAAAAGCTTATTTTCATTCATTCGTTAACTTTGGCAGGACAAAGATAAACACAGTTTTGTATTTAATGACTATAATTTAATCCCAAATTTCGTTGATCATGATCTTCACTCACGCACATGCAGACAACCACAGTCAAGCGAAAAATCCCAAGGGAAATTCAACAATCAACTTTGAAGGTCAATTAACAAGTTTCAAATGTTACACTCCAAGATTTCATTGTATCATAATTTGTTCACAGACACAAAGCTGAATCTCTAACTTCGAAGTCACGTTTGATGTTTAAGAAGACTTTCCAAGGTAATTCGTTCTTTCTTTTGTCAGAATATTCAGCATTTTTTGAACCAGACAGAAAACTAGAGAGAGGGAAACATATGAGTCAGTCCCAAAGAATCGAAAATTCATTTCTGTCCAACCCCGTTTTGTCTTTTTTATTTTAATCGATATTTATTGTGTTGACCGTTTAGTGTCTCTTCTCCCTTTATTAGTAAAATCAAAATGCAAATAACAACCAACAGCGAGCATACCAAGACTCGTCCACAGCATTCCCCAGATTTGTAACTCACTGCCGTGACCTTCCTCAGCAGTCCTCAAATAAACAAATCTCTGCCTGTTCGATCCCACTTTACAACAGTGAGCTGTTCAAAGTTCACTTCTTTCATTAAACTCAGACCCATAAAAAGATGTGAAAAAAGTTGAAAATAATTGAGGATCACTGCAATATTCTCTCCTAATTCTGCCCTGGAATGTCTCAATCATGTGATGATTGAAGTGAAAACACATATCCAATTTCCGCTCCAAACTGTGTTCATATGCTTGGAAAACCAATGCATTCTCTTCAGTCACCAGCATACAGGCTGCCAAATACAAACCACCAACATCGTTTTGAGTAGGACAGTGCCAAGGTCGAGAATTCAATCCCCAGACTGACCAGGTGTGGCATTGGGGTTTGCAAGTGGAAGCGTCGCACTTGAAGTCTCGGTTTTGGCGTTGGTTTCTTTTAAGTGGCAACACGGTCGCTCAGTGGTTAGCAATGATGCCTCAGAGCGTCAAAGACTAATGTTTGATTCCCACATCGGGCAACTGTCTGTGTGAAGTTTGCACATTCTCCTACTTGTCTGCATGGGTTTCCCCTGAGTGCACTGGTTTCCTCCTACAATCCAAAGATGTGCAGTTGAAGTGAATTGGCCATGCGAAATTGCCCACAGTGTTAGGCTCATTAGTCAGGGGAAATATAGGGTTGGGGAATGGCTGTGGTTGGGTTACTCTTCAGAAGGTCGGTGTGGAACTATTGGATGAAAGGACCAGATTCCATACTGTAGGGGATATAATCTAATTAATCTTGCTACTCCAGACTGTGAACTGATCCAACTCTGTCGCCAAATATCTCCATCATTGTGTCCATCTGCAATCCACCTGAACGAAATGCATGGTGAATACTCACCAGTGTCTTTGTTAAATCCCCATTCTCCTCGTCTAATCTTCTCCCAGTTAGATTCCAAAAAAACGTAAGCTACAGTCAGCTGCAATTTATCCGAAGCCAGGAAGTTACTCATTGACTCACACCAAGTCTTTGATGAATCCTGGATTCACGACGATTATGGGAGCCCATTCGGGCGATGTCTAGAATTTAAAATTGTTATTATTGTTAGCGAATCTGTCAATAATCTTAAAGTGCACTCCAGACCGGGACCTTACTGGTTTGAAAGCGTTCTGTAAATCTTCGATTTTCAAATCAATATCCTTTTGTCTTCCATCTCCTCCCTCACTCTCCAAACAGTGTCTGTCTGCGTCCATTGTGTCACTTTTTTCTGTTTCTCTCGCAAGTACACTGCTCCTCTTGTTGAATGGATAACATGAGATGGCAGTGCTGTTCTCTCCCATTCAGCTCCACAAGGAAGTGATGGAGTAATGAAATATTCATCTTACAATTTGCACTCTCCTGTTTTTGGTGAAGTAAGCTACTCATCTATGATTCCTCGTTTTCCATCTGAAGTATTGAATTGTATTTGAGGTTTGTCAAGTGGAATTTCATGGTGGAAGCTCCAGATCCCAACAGCTCTCTTCGTGGCAACACGTTACATTTTATACCGCTGCATCTTTGTTTATTATTTGAAACTTGTTTCTTGTCTATAAACAACCTTTCAGAAAACAGCATCGATATCAGTCTCATCAACCAGTGTTAAACCATCTCCTCAATGTTCTCAACACTTCGAAGTGATTTCTCATTGGAGTGGTTGAGAAGGTAGAGTTTGTACTCTTTGGAATATAGAATAATGAATGGCGACTTTATTAAACTTCTAAGGTTCTTGGCGGAACGAACAGGGTTCATGTGGAGAGGTTGCGTGAGAGCTTGGTATGTTAGGGCACAAGCTCACTGTAAGGGCACATCTATGTCAGGCAGAGATTAGGAGTGATCTCGTCTCCTCAATTTTAGTGAGTTGATAGAATTCTTCCCTGCAGAGGACTGTTGTGATTGAGTCATCAATTCCATTCAAGGCTGGGTCAGACAGATTTTTAATCTGTAAAGGTATTTGGAGTTCATGATACCTTTACAGATTAAGGGAAGTGGATTTGAGTATGATCTGATCAACCACAATCTCACCGAATGCTTGAATAATCCAGATACACCGAGTGGGCTTACTCTGCTCCTCCATCTTATGGTTTGAAAAAGCTAATTGATGGAAGTAAATGTGACTAATACATATTTGACACAACGTAGCCTTCATAAAGTTCCTGATCTCATTTACAAAGATGAGACATGAGAAATTAGAAGCTTCATAGTTTATAAAATGATTTCAGTCCAATTAATTTGTTTACTTCTTCACTGACAATTGCTAAAAATAACATGGCACCCAATCCGATTTCTTGGTGATAGAAAATACACTTTCCTCTTGAAGGCATTTGGCTTGCGTCCATCAGGACTTCCGAACGAACATTAACTGAAATGAGAGGAGAGCAGGGATTATTTAGGCAATGATCACGGATGAGTCAGGTTGCACCTGTCGACAATTAACCTATTGATAGTTAATGGTCAATTTTGGTGAGACTGAAATTGGCGCTGTGATCCTGATTGTCAGTACATTCCCGTGAGGAATGCGCCCATTGATGCAGAATGAGATTTACTGATCAGGCCTAACTTCATTTAAGCTGTGCAAAGTGAGTTTGAAAATAGGAGAATTCATGAAGGTTAAAATTAAGCTGCGAGACCTCTGGCGAAGTTGAAGTCAGGCTTGGTGAATTTGATCGAGACGAGTGTTTATTTCCAAAACAGAGCCATTGATGTTGGGTGACAATCCATTGCAAGCATTGATTACATTTAAACAGAACAGTGCGAACCTGATTGGTCTGAGAAAGAGACCAATGGATGAGCACCGCTGATTATGTTGATGTGGCTTAGAGCCTGAAAGTGGTAACTATTCCCTTCAAAGCTTATTCGGGCTCTGCAGTGATTTATTCCCATCATTCGTCATGTTTTGCTTTACTACATATGATAGTTCCGTCTGAATACATCCCTGATGATTGTGCAATTACTTCTTTAATATGTTTGTCATATTAAGAGGATTCATTTCACTAAAACCTTCTATTCAGCAGTATCTGCTCTCAGGTTTCACAAAAACAACCAACAGGGAAATTTGAGACAAATGCACGAATTTCAGCACCAAATTCAGAAAGATGTGGGGAAAATGATTTAGCCATCTGTCACTCCTCCACCCAGCCCTGTTCCTTCAGTGTCTCAACATGTGTGTGCACTGTGACCAGTGTACATTGGAAGTTCCACAACTGAGGAATATCTACACCGGGATGTTACAAAAATGGATATGAGAACGCTCAGTATTTAAAGTAATGCTTTAAATCTAAATTCAAAATGCAAGTTGCAGTGTCGTTTATTTTTTGTGACAGTGGGGTCACACAGAATCTCGACAGCACAAAAGGAAGCCATTCAGCTTCTCGTTTCTGCCCGAATTCTCTGCAGCATAACATACCGCCCGACACTATCCTCACATTTCTGATGGTTTATCTAAATAACCTGTACATTTCTGACGTGTGGGAGAAAAGCAGTACATCTACCCGATACCCTGTGGCCATGGTTTGAATGCACAAACAATCGAATAGGGAGGTATTTGGGAATGAACTGATATATTGATGGATTATTGATCTAGTTCAAGTCAAGGGTATTACATTAATGAGGTTCACTGAGAATCCAATGTTCCTGCTCTGTTTTGGCCAGAAAGGCACAAAATTGTGATTGTAGAGGAGATCGTTAAACAATTAATATCGGGATTTAGAAAATATCTAAAATGATGTTGCCAGGATTGGAAAGCTTGAACTATCCAGAGACGCTGGATAGTTTTTTTAATTATACAACACTGAGGGCTGAGGAGTAACCTCATGCAGGTTTATCAAACCATGTGAGTCACAAATAAGATGAAAAGAAAAGGTCTTTTTCCCAGTGGTAGAGCATTCAATGTAGAAGGCATAGGTTATAAGGTGAGAGTGAAGAGAGTTAAAAGAGACATAACAGAACATTTTTTCAAGAATATTGTGTTGCTTGTATGGAATGTCCTTCCCGATGAAGTGTTAGTTTGGACCAAACAGTATGGTAACAGGCCATTCAGTCCAATAAGTCCACACCGAAACGCTGAAGAATAACCCACACAGACCCATTCCCCGCCGCATTATTTACCCCTGACTAATGCAACTACTACTATGGTAAATTTCGCATTACAAATTCACTGAACTTCACATCTTTGGATTGCAGAAGGAAACCACAACACTCAGAGGAAACCCACGCAGAATTGGGGAGATGGTGCAAACTCTGCACAGACAGTTACCCGAGCTGGGTATTGAACACAGATCCCTGGCGCTGTGAGATAGCAGTGCTAACCATTGAGCAACTGTGCTGCGTCAGGCTGGTACAATTAAAATATTTGAAATTCATCTGTATTGGTACATGAAAAGGGAGGCTTTAGACGGATATTAGCCAAACGATGGTAAATGGGACGAGATTGATTTAGGATAGCCAGTTAACATGGACGAGTTGAATTGAATGGCCGGTTTCTGTGCTGCTCAACTCTATGACTCTGTGAAGCGAAATGTGTTTCCTTTCAGATTATCCGATCAGTCCGTTATTCCCCAAACAGAAAAAATAAAAACCTCTCAATTTCGTTGACAGTTCCCCACCTTGTGTTTTACCAAGAAAATACTGGTTTAACATCAATTGCTATTTATGCACACTTCTCTGAAATGTGTCCGCTCGGTCCAGACATCTCAGGGGAATCACAGAAAACCAGGGTTTAACAGATACCCTCACCCTTACGTTCCAAAGCAGAATTTGAACACCGATTGTGAAATAATTTCAGAACCCCATAAGACCTCCAAGTTCTAAATCTAAAAGGTGAGATCAGAATAATGTATGAACTGACACAAACTTGACAAATATTTTGACAACGCAAATATAAGGAATACTAATCTAGATAACTTGCATGAATACAACCCACTATCGCCTCGGAATTATCATGAATCAGTACTAATCTCACCACAGTAATCCACTGTACCCTGGGAATTATTCTATCTACAGTTCGATCAATAATCTCATTGTTTGGTGTTATTTTTGCCCTCGTTCACCATAATATTTATAGCTTAAAGAAATGTTTCGAAAACACAGTCAGGCAACTGAACACTCAGTGAATTGGTGGTTTTTGGAATGTGCGGTAAAATGATGGAATTTTGAGAAAATATTTATAAATCATTGTCGAGGTCGAAAAGATGAATGAATGTCAGTTGTTGTTCTGTGAATAAGGAAACAGGCATTTAATGCGGACTGTATAAAGTAACATTTTCGTAGAATCCGTACAACGTGGATGTAGATGGTTAGTCCCAACGAATGCAAACCGACAATTTGAAGCATATCCCACCGAGACTCAGCCCTGACACCTGTAACCCTACGTTCCCCATGGCCAATCCATCTATCATGCACATCTTTGAAGTGTTGGAGGAAAGTCACGTGGACATGTGCAACCTCCAAACACATTTCTCTGAGACTGAAATGGAATTCGGATCCCTGGTGCTGTGAGGCAACAGTAGCTAAAGTTGATCCACGGTAACACCCTTCATCTCCTACTTGTGGCAATAATTCTGTTCATTTCAAATAATCCGAGCTTAAAATCATACAACACAACATCACGGACAATTTGATAGCGATCATCATCCTCCTTCAAAAGACTTGCGTCTCTCTAGATCTGTCAGTTGTTACCTTGAGGCCACGGCAATGGCGTAAGTAAAGGTCATTTTCCTTGACCTGAAAATGAGATTCATTCAGACAGTTTATTGGGAGTGGTTTTTATTTCTTTTATTCAATCCCCGTGTGAAATATACATGCCTCATTGTTTTATGCTGCCACCAACTATCCTGTCTGGTTTGCCATCACTTTCACCTTTGATCGATTTCAGGACATTTGTTGCCAGATGCTGAAAGGCAAATATTAGAGACAGCTTGAAGAACATTTTCTGAAATTTCATGAATGAAAGTGCATTCACTCTTCAGAAAACCCGCTGGTTTTGTTGAACGCAAGGTACCATGACATTGTTGTGGACAATAATTGACTTTCTGCATTCCATTCTGAGCCCATTTGTTCCATTTGTCTTGATTCCGCTTCTGAATGATTTAACTTCCAGGCTCTTATTAATAGCTAACGGTGCCCGCGGGAGACTTCAGGTCCACAAAAGTGAGAAATCTCCGAAGATCAGAAATGGAGCGTCGAATAAAATCCATCATTTTATTTTTTGTACTCTCGGCTAACTTTATATTGTTATGAACAATATAAATGGATATCAATAGTATTCTTTAATTTAGCTGCATGTTTTGTCGGAAGACCCATGCATTCTCTAAGAAGTAACTCTTCCCCTACTGCCTGAAGTCTGGATGCTTACTCCAAGGAGGAAAACATGCCTGGAGGTGTGCAAATTCACCAACATTCGGGAAGGTCAAAACCAAACTGCAAGAATGATATGTTGTAGGGAGAAATATCAAATTGGAGTCTCCCATTGTGCGGTTCTTAGCTCGTCCAGAGCTTTATTTCCACATATGTAGGAGAGACCAAAGACAATCCCGATGGAGTTTCCACGGGGTGCAGTTTCCCTGTTCATCGCAGCTCGGATTGGAAGTTCCACGGGGTGCAGTTTCCCTGTTCATCGCAGCTCGGATTGGAAGGACAATGATGTTCTGAGTTTCCCATGGAAATACAATGTTTACTTCCATCCGCGTCACAGAAATTGGCGCAACATTGACATAATTGTTCAGCACAACAACTAAATAGACATTGAAACCCTTAAATATGCAATCAATGATTCGTAACTACATGGACAGCCCTATAATCGAATGGTGACTGCCAGATACGTATAACATCTGTGTTTGGGGCCTTACAATGCTTCTGATAGTTTTATTCTTCCCAGACATTTACTAGCTGCGTGTCATTATTTACCAATTACCTGAATACTTGCTTTCCGTGAAGAACTGTTCCAAATTCCGGACTGATTGAGAATGGCAAGGTAGGAACAATATTATTTTCTGAAAAGTGTAAAAAGGTCTTTAAAATCAACGAATATATAATCAACAGCGGACAAATTTAGAACATCCACTCTTGCATCCTCTGACTTGCAACTGCAGTTTACGAACCCTGCTGCTTACATGCTGCATGTCAATTTGAAACTCTAGTTTCATTTTTAAATAGATCATTATTATTTTCTCTCTAAAAAGCTTTACATCACCAAATAACTTTTCTTAGCAAAGACACCTATTCGAATTCCACTGACAAGAGTAAAGTTCAAACACCTAACAACTTTA
>NW_025208362.1:10415-14469 GCF_004010195.1 Chiloscyllium plagiosum | reverse complement strand
GATTGCTCCGTTACCTTCAAGAGTTCCTCGAATCTCAACCCGCAGCCCTCAAACATTCCTCATGTGTTAAACTTTTCTTTCCCGTGATAAATCTCGTGAATGCCCTCTGAATTCGCCACATGGCCAGTACATCTCTCCTGAGATATGAGGGCCTCTCAACATTAAAACCATCGTTGCATTTCCATTCATAACTACTAAGTTAGACAAGAAGTAAGCTGGAAGAACACAGCAAATCAGGTAGCATCAGGAAGTGCAGAAGTCAACGCTTCTGGTACAACCCTTTTTCAGGACTGGGGTTTGGTTGGGAGTTGCTACAGGTAAAGGGGGTGCTGGGGCTGGATGGTGAAGTAGGGATAGGAGAACAGAAGTAGAGCGCACGACCGAGTTGTACAATTGGAGGAATTAATTCGGCTGGTGGCTTGGCGGAGTGAAGGGAAGGAGAGAGCTAATGGGGAATAGGGGACAGTAAAGCGAGGTTACACTTAATGGGATAACTCGTGTTGAGTCCTTCGTGCTGGAGGTTGCCCAGGCAGATGATGAGATGATGTTTCTCCAGTTTGCGGTTTCCTTTGTTTTGACAATTGTTATGACACGGGTTGAACTCCTCTGCTAATTTAAACCTGCTAATTCAGCAGCAATTCGTCCCATGCTTTCGTCTGTTAAAATTTGAGAAACATAGATCTATCACAAAAAAGTCATTATTTCAAGGAAGAAATAATAACTGCATTTTTTAAGAAGTCTAACAGAAAATAATTAACTCACAACTATTTACAAGCCATTACTTCAAAACTGTGGTTTCCCGTCACCTCTGCAATACTGGTCCGATAAAAGAAAAATCCCGATTACGATTTGCGAAAAATATAATCACGTTTCCAAACCAGTCAGCTAGTCGACTGTTCTCTGTAGATTTTCTTCTATGTTATTTTTTCTTCATAGCGATTCTGTTTCACAGTCTGTTGATAGATAAATGTACGTGTAAGAAACAGATATTTCTGGAAGCAGTCTCTCTGTGGTGTTTGGTGCTTGGCAGTTCTCTTTGCTGCTTTGGGTAACTATTCAAAATGTCTGATCTGTGTACCCAAACAACGGATTGTTTATTGGTTTTAATATTGTCAAATTACTAAATTCAAATATATTTGGATTGTTTTATCGTGGGGCATAATTTGAAATGATTAGACAAATATGAACTTGTTTTTTGTCTCATCGCAACACAGGTACTGCTAACTGTTCAACCAGATGTTACATTACAAATTTTCCAGTATTCTGTGTTCTTCTCCAAGCCATTGCCCGCTTTGAAACTCTCTTAAATGCACAATTTCCCTTACAATCTTGAGACGATCTCACGCCTTATAAAAATATGAAACAAAATAATGAAAAGGGGCCTTTATTTTTTCTGTTCTTCAAATACATTACCATAACGTGCATATAACTTAAATATAAGTCCACCTTAATTTGTTTGTCTGTGTGTGTGCGCGTTTGTGTGTGTTTTAAAAATCATTGGAAAAGTACATGTCTCATCTAAACTTCACCGGTTAAATCCACGATAACACAATTGCAATTACATTCTTACGACACGCGGCATGTATGATTTTTGCATTAAAAGTCTGCAACAGAAGACTCCAATGAAAGAGTCTCGTACTCTTATTTTCGAACCGTTCTCAGAATGTATGCGTGTTGTAATCTGTGGGCACAACTGTCTCTGACACATTGTCCATGACATAGACATTGAAATATTGTCAGGCCAGTACCAAACACAATACATCTTTTTAGATCGTGGAGTATTTCTTCTGGTAGCTGTTGAACTTCTTCGAAAAGTAACCAACTTTCAATAATATCATGTCCTAATCTTCTTCAGTCAAGCTCCAATTTCGATATCACTGGCATCGATGGCATCATTAAAAGTTTTTGAAATGTTTGGTGCAGCTAAAACTACTGAGGTGGTTAATATTTAAACGTTCAAAGGCCGACTGGCATTCATATGTTCACTTAATGGACAGACTGTGTGTTCATCTTCTGCAGATTCCTTGACGGTATCACTTTACTGCCGACATTGAGAGCACACGTTCAATTGAATCCACTGAGTAGGAAGAAGTGAAGTACCTTTTCGTCGAGGTTGGTCTTGGAAATTCCTCGATGGCCTTCGTCTTTGCATTTTGTGGGGTCAACCTTCCATCGCTGATGTTATATCCCAAGAATACCATCTCTGATTTTGCAAATTCAGTTTTCTTAACGATTATTATCAGTTTTGCTTCTCACAGTCGTTCAGTGATCTCTGCCAACTGTACCATGTGATATTTCGAGGACTTGCTGAAGATCACGACATTATCCCAGTAGACTGCCGAGTTTTAAACCCAGCCGCAACTCTGTTCATGAGTTTTTCAAATGTGCCGGATGAGTTCTTCATTCCTAAGGGCATCAATCTATACTGATATAGCCCATTTAGGGTTACAAATGCAAATAATTACTTTGCTGTCTCTGCTCAAGATACCTGCCAGTAATTAGGTAATACAGCCAACTTCGTATTGTAACTGGCTTGTGTGACTTTGTCGGTACAGTCCTCCAATCCCTGAATTTGGATAGGAATCCGATTTTGTAACTGCATTGATCCACGCATTGAAATTGATTCGGCGTTGATTCCAATAATCCATGTAGAATAGTTGAGTACTGTTCAGTTTGTGAACTAAGACGATCAGCAACCTCAACTCGCTCCAGCTTGTTTCCACGATATCCTTATCGAGGATGGCCGCCTCATCCTTCTGGACCCGTCTGGCTTGGAAAGGATTAAGTCGATAAAACCTTTTTTTTATTGTAGCAGTGTTCCACAAGTCTACATTATGAACAATAGAATTAGTCCTTCAGATCTGATATTTACATATGTTCTTATACTGCACTAACGAACATTTCAAATGCATTCTACGTTCATGAAATGGTAAGCTGACTATCTGATCCCACTCCTCAAGGACTTCATCTTTTAAAACTATTGTGAGATACAGCAAAATCAACATCATCAAGATTTGATTTCTCACACTGCGGGACAGTAACTAACATAAGAATCTTTAGTTCTTTCTTCCTAGTACAATATGCTGTCACATGTTCACATGATCTACCCGATGCCTTACTTTTCGACAAGATAGTTCAGCTGACTGATCTTTCTCTCAATTTGATCGGGACCACGAAACCTGGCTTTGGAGGGATCTCTAGTCACTTGGAACAGTACGAACACGTCACCACCTTGGGAAATCTTCCAAGTCTCAGATATGTTTACTGCCACCTGCTTCATTCTATAGTGCGTCCTTTTAAGGTCCTGTTTAACTCACTCTTATAACTTGATTTCACCTCTTCCTCACCTCCGATACACAAATTAAGTGTGAAATCTCTTGGCTTTGGTCCTATCAAATTTTCTTTAATTAACTCTAAATGTCTTCTCACTTGATGTCCGATAATTAACTGAAAGGAAGTGAACTGAGTAGATTCATTTGCGGCATGGGATACGTTTATACCAATCATTCAAGTAATCCTGACAGTATCGTCTTCAAGGTCTGATGCCATCTTTCTAAAGCTCCCTGGGATTCAGGATCATATGCACTGGATTTCCAGTGCTCGAAACGTTAGCTACCCAACACGTCCTTATACCACCGAGCAGTAAAAATAGACCGTAGTTCCGACGAATTCCACTGGGTAGCTCATAATGTGTGAAGAGAGCTACTAACTCCTGGAGAACCCTTCCTGCCTTGGAACTCCGCAATGGAATTTCCTCCGTAAATGTGGTAGACATCTCCGTTATGTTAAAATGTTCTCGTTCCGTCACTTAGTTCTCGGGAGGGAACTTACATAAGCACTTATAACCCAAGTGAACGGTTCTTCAAATGTGGTAATTAGCAACAAAGGTGCTCCTTGTATTACCATCTGTGGCTGACATAGCATTTCTTATGTATGACACGTATGGCAAAAATTAACTACATCCTTGTGCATTCCTGGACAATATAAATGACTTTGGACCCGAAGCCTGAGTCAGTCGTACCCTTAGGTGACCTCCTCCAGGCAGTTTGTGCGC
>NW_025208362.1:7068-9254 GCF_004010195.1 Chiloscyllium plagiosum | reverse complement strand
CTACCTGGCATTTTATAAAAATGAAATTAAGACGGCTTAAACATCTTTATCAACAAAATGAGACAGAGGTTTGACGTATTTGAAAATGTCACGTCCTTCTCTTTTAATCTCTATCCTGTTACCTTAAGTTTACTGAAAAGTTGCACTTTCTCATTTTCAAATTCTCTCTGCTTTTGACTCTCCCCTTCTTCTCTCTCTGTTTGCCCCACTAAGGACCTTCACTCTTTCTTCCCTTCCCCCATAACTCTTTTCTCCCTTTCTTCTCTCTCCTTGTCTTTGTGTCTCTCTCTGTCTTCTCTCTTTTTTCTCTGTTATTTTCCCTCAGCATATCTTGTAACTACATTTTCCTCAACTGTAACTTAAACCTTTCTATTCCGACTGCACTTCTCTGTTTCTCTGATACACCTATGTGTTCGAGTAATTCCCATATAATTTCAGCTTTTGTTTTCTCCTTGGTTAAAATCAAATCGAACTTCTTTGGTAATTCTCGAAGTTTGGCTCCTTTCTTTCCTCCTAAAAATTCTTGGCAAATTTGAGAATCATCTTTAAATCCCATAACCTCTTCCGGAACTTTAAGAATTTGTTTTCTCCTTGGTTAAAATCAAATCGAACTTCTTTGGTAATTCTCGAAGTTTGGCTCCTTTCTTTCCTCCTAAAAATTCTTGGCAAATTTGAGAATCATCTTTAAATCCCATAACCTCTTCCGGAACTTTAAGAACCTTAAAATCATGTTTAAGTTAATCAACCACAAATCACCGAACTTAAACAACTTGTCTCAACTATGTTTCATTTAAAGATCTAGGACACGATCTTGCAGGTTTTAAAAACTGCTGGGCTTTTTCGTCACCGACATCTATTGAAATCTGTACAAATCTCAGACTGGATCTGTCGAAATGTGTTCAAGTCACGAATCCGAGACTCAAACTGTCCAAGTCCCGGACGACGCATCTGCAAACTGTTACGACACAGGTAAACCTCTTTGTTAATTTAAAGCAGCATGCACAGAAAATATCCACACCGTGCTGTAATCTGGTGAAGTTCGAGAGGCAGCGATCTATCCCGAATATTCATGTTTAAAGTAAAAATTAACAACATTTTAAAAAAATTCCATCAAGTACAATTAACTAACAATTATTTACAATCCATTTCGCCAAACCTATCCTTTACTTTTCCCTCTACATTACTGCTCGGATATTTTTTTTAAATTCCGATTTATAAAAGGTATAAACACGGTTAAAAACCAGTCAGCTTGACGAGTTTCCTCTATATTTCTTCTTCGTCTTCTTTTCATTTTCATAGGGACTCTGCTTGACAGGTCGTTGATAGATAAATGTACCTTTGAGGGAGCAGACATTTCTGAAAGCAGTCTCTCTTTACTTGTTGGTGTTTGGCAGTTCTCTTTACCGCTCTGGCTAACTGTTCAAAATGTCTGATATTTATGTCACAAAACATTGGATCGGTTAATTGGTTTTAATATTGTCAAAATAATGAATTCAAACTTGATTGGAGCTTGGTATATTCGGGCAGAATTTATACCGATTGGCTGAATTTGTTTTTGTCTCAGAGCAAGAACCTAGCTGTTCGAACAAATTTTACATTTTATGTTTTCCAGTACTGTGCTCTCCTCTGAGTCCTTGCTAGCCTATCAAAGCTCTTAAAGGTACAGTTTCATATGCACCTTCAGAACACAATAGTGGAAACCAAAGATGGTCATGTTTGAATGGGGGTGGGAGGCGCAACAAAAATGAAAGGTAACTGGGAGGTCGGGTCGACCCTTGCCAGCTCGACTGAGTTGCTTTTCGAACCGTTCTCTAAGTGTATGTTTGGTCTTCCCAACGCAGACAAGATCACATCAGAATGATATGATGCAATAAACGACTTTCAGAGAGAGGTAGGTAAACCTCAGTCTCACCTGGAATGACTGTTTGGAGCTCTGGATGGAGGTGAGAAGTCGTGTACCTGTCGGTTTTGCATCTTTTCTAGTTGTGGGGAGGGGTACCTTGGGATTCAAGCAAGTTGGTGGGGAGGGCGGCGTGAACCAAGAAGTGGCTAAATGGACCGCTCCTTGAGGAAGGCAGAGAGGGGTGGAAACTAGATGATGTTCTTGGTGGTGTTGTCCAGTTGGACTTGGTGGAAGCGTTTCAGGATGATGTGTTGGCTGTGGAGTCGGGAAGGGTGGACAAAAC
>NW_025208362.1:3636-6424 GCF_004010195.1 Chiloscyllium plagiosum | reverse complement strand
TTCTGGTTTCCAATGTGACTTATTTTCCCACTCCACCAAGACTTCCAGACTTATCCTGACTTGTCATGCCTGGCTTTCCGATGCTTTTCATGACTGCCAACACCGTGATTTCATGTGGCCTACTTTATTGCAAGGAAAATACCAGAACTTTTTACCCCTTTGTCCACTGCAAGGATTTCGTTTTTCGCTTGTGGTGCGTTCTCCTTATGATCTTCACTAAGATCCCGCTTTCCTTTTCCACGTGACGATTTCCCATTTGCCTAACTTCTATCTCACATGGATTTACATTGATTCGGGAAGCCAAATCGTAGATTATGGACCAATCCATTAACATCAGCCAGTTCTCTGCTATTTTGCCATTTTAGCTTTCTGCTCTTCCACAATAAGTATCTCTTCACCCTTTATCTAAAGCCTTTTAAGCTGGCTTCACTTTTTATGCTTCAATTTTTGAAGCTCAAATTGTCTCTCGTTCTTTCTCTTCGTTCTTTTCCTCTCTCTTCCGATTTTAATCATAACTGAAGCTGTTTCATTTCTGCTGCCCTTTATGCCTCTCTCTCTTCTAACTCAACCTGTTTCATTTGCATTTGAATTATTGCCATCTGTGCAGGTGTTGATAGCGTTTCCAGCAAACCTAAATGCTAACCTACTGCTGAAATTATCTCATTTCCCCACAAGGTAAGAGGTAAAATCAACCACGGCTTGTCTATTAATTTTCGTAGCTTGGTCTTGTTAGCCTTTTGTAAAACCGACCGGTACACCACTTCTCACCTCAATCCAGAGTCCCAAACAGTCATTCCAGGTGAGACAGAGGTTTACCTACCTCTCTTCCAAAGGTCACTTCTTCCACGTCCAGAAACTCCAAAAATTAAAAGTCAATGCTCTCTGCGCGCTGTTTAAATGAACCAAATCAACACCAAAATATTTTTTAAAAACTCGAACATCTCCCACTCGCTGTTTCAATACTGGGCGGCTTCACAATCTTTTTCGACCAGAACCGATCTCTCAAAACATTTTTAAGCAGGTAGCCCAGACCGTAACATTGTTATTTGTCTTCAGCTTGGTGCATATTGGACATCTTTGAGGAGAAAGTGAGGTCTGCAGATGCTGGAGATCAGAGCTGAAAATGTGTTGCTGGAAAAGCGCAGCAGGTCAGGCAGCATCCAGGGAACAGGAGAATATTGGACATTCCCGGAGTACATTAGCTGGTTCGAAGTACATTAGCACAAACAGTAATTAAAATGACACAGGAATCATAATGCTCGAAATCAGAAAGGCAGAAGCACAGAGGGAAGACTTCCAGTTTCTCCGTGTGTTTTATTGAACTCACACTCGAACTGAATTGAATTGCACAGCTGGAGAGTTGGCCTTGCCACGTTTTCGATATCAGCTTTGAAAAGAACGAATTAACCTTCTGGCCTGAAACTCTACCTGTTCGCTAACAGCAAGGCCACAATGAAGAATTCGAATTTCAAACATAACTGGCAATGGACAATTACCCCTTATTTTAAAATAAAAACTCAATGATAAAGTCACCTTTTACAAGATCAGCATTGTGACATCATTTAATATGTTTTTGTTGCTCTTGTTGCTTTTTTTGAGAACGTTCGTGTAGACACAGTCTCTGGAGTATGTTGTCTGGAGGGTTTTTAAGCCAATTTCATTATATCTAACAGGTTCTGCTTCCGGAAACACGCTTGAAAGTTTTAAAATAAAAATGCACTCTGACAGTGGTGTTAACAGTTCCTCCATCTCAGGTTTATTCTGGTTTGGTTTGGCTTGGTTTTCACAAACCGTCAGTTGTTTTTTTTATTTGCGGCTGCCAAACAAAGGAAAAAAATACATTGGGGAAGTGGCTCCATGCTGAGTCTCTGTGACATCTCTCTCCTCTAAGACCGTATGTTTGATTTTGCCTTTTTTTCTAAGGTATGTTTATGGGGAATTTTGCAGAAGTTTAGGACAACATCATTAATTTGTGATCTTCAGTTCGGTCTTCGAATAGCTTAAGTTATTCCACATTCTGTTCTCTTTTCTTTGTGTTCGATTCGAATCAATTGTGTTTTGTTAAAATCTAAGTGGTTGGGCCAGCTGCATCACTTGTGAAATATCCACTGACGCTTGCTTCGAAGTACGAGCACATTTAGGATCTTGGGTCCATACTTGAAATGTTTTGAGGACGTCTGGCCTGGCCCATAATGCAATGATTAGGTGAGGTCTTGTTTTTCCAAGTGTAGGGGATGCTAAAATTAGAGGGCCTTGCTGTAAGTTGCTCTGGGAAATCATGAAGGGGACCTTAGGGACAACACTTACACGCAGATTTTTGTCCATCCATGGAATTACCTGCCAGAGGAAGTACTGGAGTCAGGCTGAATTATATATTTTAAACGGCAACTGGATATGTACATGAATAGGAAAGGTCCTGGACTCCGTCACCGCCGCTTTCTCACCACTCGACGCCTAGGAGGAAGAACGCCTCATCTTCCGCCTCGGAACACTTCCACCCCAGGGCATCAATGTGGACGTCACCAGTTTCCTCATTTTCCCTTCCCCCACCTCACCCCAGTTCCAAACTTCCAGTTCAGCACGAACTGCCCCATGACTTGTTCTATCTGCCTATCTTCCTTTCCACCTATCCACACCACCCTCCACTCTGATCTATCACTTTCATCTTACCTCCATTCACCCATTGTACTCTTTGCTACCTTCCCCCACCATCCTCCCTGACCTTCATCCCCAACCCCACTAACCTATTGTACTCTATGCTATTTTCTCCCCCCCCCCACCCTTCCTC
>NW_025208362.1:0-2832 GCF_004010195.1 Chiloscyllium plagiosum | reverse complement strand
TCCACTTGGGTGGCAATTTTAAGGGGTCCATGTACCTGCACACCAAGATCCCGCTGTTCCATACTGCCAAGAATTCCATCTTTAATCCTGTACTCAACTTTCAAGTTCAACCGACCAAAATGCATGACTTCACATTTATCCAGGTTGTACTCCATATGCCACCTCTCTGCCCATCTCTGCATCCTGTCAATGTCACGCTGCAGCCAAGAACAGTCCTCCATACTGTCAACGACAACTCCAACCTTTGTGTCGTCTGCATACTTGCTAAACCATCCTTCAATCTCCTCATTTAAGTCATTAATAAAAACTTCAAAGAGTAGAGACCAAAGAACAGAGCCCTGTGGAACACCACTCACCACTGACTTCTGGGCAGAATACTTTCCTTCCACTGCCACTCGCTTTCTTCTGTCGACCAGTCAATTCTGTATCCAGACAGCTAAACTTCCCTGTATCCCATTCCTTCTGACCTTCTGTTCGAGCCTACCATGGGGAACCTTATCAAATGCGTTGCTGTATAAACAACATCCACTGCTCGATCCTCATCAACTTGTTGAGTAACATCCTCAAAGTACTCAATAATTATTGTGAGGCATGACCTGCCCCTCACAAAACCGTGCTGATTGCATTTAATCAAGCCATGTTCTTCCAGATGGTCATAAATCCTACACATCAATCCTTTCTAACACCTTTCAGACGACAGATGTGAGACTGGCTGGTATGTAATTGCCGCGGATTTACCTATTTTCTTTCTTGAAGAGAGGAATTACACTTGCCTCCCTCCAGTCCTCAGGTACGACTCCGGTGGAGAGCGAGGATGCAAATATCTTCGCAAGCGGCGAAGCAATCACATTTCTCGCTTCCCAAAGCAGCTGAGGACAAATCTGGTCTGGTCCTGGCGACTTGTCAATCGCAATGATTGTCAAAAGTTTCAGCACATCAGCTTCCTCAGTCTCTATCCTTGCAGCATGCTTACTTGCTCCTCAATATTTTCATTCACTACAAGGTCCTTTTCTTCAGTAAAGACAGAAGCAAAAAACTCATTGAGGGCTTCCCCTACCTCCTCAGACTCTATACATACGTTTCCTATGCTATCCCTGATCGGCCCTACTCTTTCTTTGATCATTCTCTTATTCCTCACATACGTGTAAAATGACTTTGGATTTTCTCTAATCCTTCCTGCCAAGTCCTTTTCGTGCTCCATCCTGGTTCTCCTCAGACCATTGTTGCGCTCCTTCCTCGCCTGTCTGTCATCCTATAGAGCTGAGTTTGCTTCCTCCACCTGAAGAAAACTGCCTTCTTTCTTTTGACGAGAAACTTCTCCGCTCTCGTCATCCAAGGTTCCTTTATTTTACCCCTTCTTGCGTATCTCAGAGGAACACATTTATGCATCACTCGCAACAGTTGTTCCTTAAACAATGTCAACATGTCTATAGTGCACTTTCCGTGGATAAACTACTCCCAGTCCATGCTTCCCAACAAACATCTGATAGCATCATAGTTTCCTTTTCCCCAATTACAGGTTCTCCCATTGTGCCTGATTCGCTCCTTTTCCACAGCTATGTTGATTATGACGCAGTTGTGGTCATATCACCAAAATGCTCTCCCACCACAAGATCTGACAACTACCCCGGCTCATTGCCGAGCACCAAATCCAAAATGGCCTCTCCCCTTGTCGACCTGTCAACGTACTGATTTAGGAAACCCTGATGAACACACCTTAAAAAGACCGCTCCTTCCAAACCATCTGCTCGAAGGAGTTTCCAATCAATAATGGGAAATTTGAAGTCATCCATTACAACAAGCCTAGTACATCCACATTTTAACAAAATCTGCCGACCTATACTTTCTTCAATCTCCCTGCTGCTATTGGGAGCCTGTAGTAAACCCTTAACGAGGTGATTTCCCCCTTCCTGTTCCTAATTTCCACACATACTGACTCAGAAGGCAGATCCTCCTCGATAATGGTAACTTCTGTAGCTGTGATACCCCTCTCTGATTAGCAGTCCCACATCCCTCCTCTTTTTCCCCTCCCTATTCTTTTTAAATGTTCAAAACCCTGGAACATCCACGAACCATTCTTGCCCCTGAGAAACCCTCGTCTCTGCTTCGGCCACAACATCATAGCACCAGGTACTGATCCATGCTCGAAGCAAATGATTTTTATTCCTGATACTCCTTACATTAAAGCAAACACACTCTAACTGATCCCTTGGTACTTTCCCAAGAAATTCCTTCCCACTGGCTGCGCTACCTCTTGCTATTGCTTCATCTCCATGAACTCTCACCACCAGTATATAGCTCGGGTTCCCGCCACCCTGCCATACTAGTTTAAACCCTCCTGAACCACTCGAGCAAGCCTTCCACCCAGGACGTTGGTCCCCTTCCAGTTCAGTTGCAACCCGTTTTTCACATACAGATCCCACCTTCCCAAGAAGGTAACCCAATTATCTATATATCTGAAGCCCTCTCTCCTACACCATTAGCACAGCCACGTGTTAAGCCGCGCCCGCCCCCAGTTCCTCGCCTCGCTATCTCGTGGCACCGGTACGAAACCCTGAAATCACTTTTTGTATCCGGAATCCTTTTCCTGGCCATATCATTGGTGGCAATATGTAACACGATTTCTGGCAGTTCGCCCTCCCCATTCAGAATCTTATACACCCGATCGGAGACGTCTCGGACCCTGGCACCAGGGAGGCAACATACCTTCCGGGAATCCCGATCCTGTCCACAAAATCTCCTGTCAATTCTCCTAACAATCGCATCTCCTACCACTAGCGCTTTTCTATTCTGCCCCCATCCCTTCTAGGCCACAGTGTCAAGCTTAGTGCT
>NW_025208361.1:0-14467 GCF_004010195.1 Chiloscyllium plagiosum | reverse complement strand
CTCATTCCTGATGAAGGGCTTATGACCGAAACAACGATTCTCCTGCTCCTCGGATGTTGCCTGACCGGCTGTGCTTTTAAAGCACTACACTCACGCCACTGCAAAGATGGATGAGCTCATCTGGGCCTTTTTATCTGAGAGCGGAGAAAGCTGAGAGAGAAATTGATTAATGTGCACAGAAAGGGATTAGGTATGTGTGACAGTAATAAACTTCTTATGGAAAGGGTTAATAACCAGGGATATCGATGAAAAGCTAGAGAGAGAATGTTCAGAGAAGATTTAGGAAGAATGTTTACATCCTGAGAGTGTTGTTTTTCTGGAACTCACTATTTGAACGTGTGGTAAAGCTCAGAGTCATCAAAACACTTCAGGAGTATTTCGCAGAAAACTTGAGGAGCTAGAGCATGCACGGACAAGTCCCAGGTACTGGGAAGTGGTGCGAGGATAAACCGAAGTTTGATGAAAGACTTGAACACTGTAACTTTGGGTGCAGTAAAATGGAGGTTAGCGCAGCTCTGCAGCCCAATGAAAGACGTGTTGGACCTCTACTGCATTGTTAAGATTGCGATTCAAAGTTTGTGGGTTTGAGTCCCACCAGAAACGGAGTGTAGTTCAGATTTTAGGTGAATCAATGATTGTTCTGCTGACTCATCATCAGTTCCGATCGCCTGGAGTTCTCGTCCCTGCTACTGACCAGAGAAGACTCCTCACCTTCTTGGTGGTGAGTTTTGATGGAATCGTATCATTTGAAACATGATCAACCAAGAATCCCTTTGCATAAGCTCACTGTCTCTAAACACATTTTGCTCCCACAGTTGAACAGAGCTTTTCGGTTTATTCAGTGTCTTTATCCCATTGGGCGACAGATTGATGTGGATGGGCTGGGAAAAAAACATTGACGTGTTCTGTCAGCCATAATAATATCCAATGGCGGGGTAGTGTTGGCGGGTGAAATGCCCCCCTCCTATTCCTCTCTGTCTGTGCTGTTTCTGACAGAGGGTTTTAAACAATAACATGATGAGGACACTGTGAATCTACACCACGGAATACCAAGGTCCTCCCCTTTATCCCAGTGCTCTCACAGCTGGAATACACAGCTCCTGTTTTAGCTTTAGATGAGACAGTGGAGGATTCTCCCAGGCGCTCTGTCAGACTGCATGCTCCTTCACACAGGTTTCCAACTGGCCAGATGGAGCAAACGGCCGTGTGGATATTGGGGATTCAGGCCCAGATTTCCCCTTTGCCTGGCTAGAGTTCTGGCCACGGTAATAAACATGAATTTGGGAAATTCAGTATCTTTCTCTGGATTCTTATCACTTTACAACTTAAACTGAAATTCAATTTACTCTTGCATAACATTCTTCTATCTTCAGTATTCATGAAAACTGTGCAACATGTCCTTGGATGTAGCCATGATGAAGATTGATGATAAGTGCAGTATGTTTCATGTTGTCTGTCGGAACTTGAAGAAGGAAATTAGAGAAGTGTCGTTGAATAGAATTCTGTGCCAAATTGAAGCCGACCGAATGAGAAGCCCTGTGACAGCGATAATATAACATTGTCGAAAAACAACGCAGCGACCCACGGAAATCCAGTTTTCAATCTAGTCTATTTTGCACAACATTTTTCTGTGTCCCACTTCCTGAACATGATGCCCGAAAAGTCCCAGGTCCATATCAGTTCCTCCTCCTCTGCCTTAGCATTAATTCCAGAACTGCAGCAAAAGTAGAACATGCGGGTCGAAGGTCCTAGAGGTAGAGTTGGGCACTTTATAGGCTTGCTGCCGGTGGGCTCCAGTGGAGCAACTGATCAGCGCTTGGCACTGAACAGTGTGTTCAAATGCCGCAGTTGTAATTTCAATCCTCATCTAAAGCTGGTTTTACTGACGTTGATCAGGAATTATTGGAGCATCAGACTGAACCGTAGTTGAAGAATAATGTCGAATAAAGCAGCATCTATTCTAAAACTTCAGTTTCTGATTTGTGGGATTGTTCTGTCTTTGGGAAAGGTATCAATTATTAACCGCAAAACTGCGCATTTTCCCCAAGTGATTATCCATCTGTGGATCAAGAAACAGAGCTGATATTTTAGCTTGATGACCTTTTTCAAATCTCTGACACTGCACTGGATTACATTCTTGAATCGGCTGTTAAACTCGTTTCACATCTCATTAAACCGTTCGAAAGGAATTAGATTTATCTTTTTGGGTAGACTGAATGTTGTCAGTGAATCTGGTAAAGTCAATATCAAATAGTTTTGCTGCTGTGCGGAACAGAGGGTTCATGCAGGATTCAGGAAGCATCTTGTCGCTTGAATTTTCTGGAGGAGATCGGTCAGTATTAAATGGACTCAGTCCCGTTCCTTGTCATTGTGAACAAATGTTCAAGGCAACAGATATCAAAGATAATGATGCTTGACATCGTCAGGTCCATTCCTACTCATTAGAGTCACAAATGTATTACAAATCCCGTGAGCAGTGCAGATGATGCTCCTTTTGGCAACCTGAGAGAGTGCGACAATTAATCCCACGTTGTTATTCTCACTCTATACCATAAACCAGTTAGCCAGCAGACTGAGCTAACCGGCTTCGATTTAACGCAAAGCTAAAACAAACAGCTCAGTACATTAACAATTTGTAGTAGTCCACGTCGAACAAGCTGATGCACCTTTCAACACCACCAGCTCTTCTTATACTTAACATGTTCAGTTGCAGGTATTATGCACTTTCTTTCCGATGAACGCTAAACAATTCGTGAGTGTGTCACTTTTGCCTCCCCATTCAGGCAGCCCAGAGTCCCTGTCCCTGTTAAATTCGCTCCTTCCCATTCAGGCAGCCCAGAGTCCCTGTCCCTGTTAAATTCGCTCCTTGTGTCTGCACGTGGCCTGGCAAATATGCTGGAATCATCTTCTAACATGTTTTATTCTTTCTGAAAAATCATCTCCGATTTCAAAAACTCAGAATAGAAAGTACCTGCTGCAAACTTCTTTATCGTTCCTCGCTCATTTTGAAGCTATAACCTCTGGTTATACGATCACCTGAACGAGGTAATTTCCATCTCTTTTTACCCGAACCAATTTTACATCCGCTGGAAAAATTTCCATTAGGACACAACTCAGTCATTCCTGATTTGTGTCGCATGATTCTTCATCTATTCTACAATCCCATTAAATCCCTTCTTTTCTTTCCATCCCTTCTTTTCTTTTATCCCAGTAAACCTCATTTCCGTCGTCCCTTCTTTTCTTTTATCCCAGTAAACCTCATTTCCGTCGTCTCAAACGATTTTGTATCAAGGGGACTCTGACCATATCCTTCCTAACCATATTCCACCCCCCAACCCCTGTGTCTTTATATCCCAGTAAATTTCGTCCTGCGTAATGATGCTGGGTCTAATTCAACTCATGAAAACTTACCATTATGCTATGCAATCTCTTTACCGGTACAGGAAAGGTGTGGGCTATTTCACTTACAGCTGAGTCGGTTGGCTGCAGCAGCATTGGGTCAAATCGCAGTCACACAGGTGTCTGTTGTTCTCATTTTTATTTCTTCTTAACGTGTGCCTGAGTAACACAGTGACGAATCAATTAATATGGTAAGGCATACATAAGGGCGCGGGTTCAATCTGAGGTTATGAGAATAGGGAAGTTTTGATTAACATAGACGAGAGATTGCTCAAATCGCAGCACATGAGATTGACATAGAGCGATGTTGAGCGAAATACACAGTCTTGGCAAATGCCAGTGTTATGAAGTTTTGGGTGTAATGTACTTTTAATGGTGTTGAAATGTCTGGCTAGCACAAGGAGTCCAGAACAAGGTAACAACATAACATTTGGTCGGAACAACTAAGACCTGTCTTACATGGATCCAAAAACAAATGCGAATTCGGCCAATCAGTTTACATTATGCCCCAATCAAGTTAGAATTTGGTATTTTTACAATGTTAAAACCAATGAAACGATCCGACATTTTGTGGGACAAATATCGGACATTTTGAACAGTTACGCAGAGCTGCAAAGAACAGCAAAGAGAGCAGCTAAAAGACCAACAGATTTAGGATGTTCGTAAAATCTCCAAGAGGTGCCGACCTGGAGAATTAGATAGCATAGAAAAAAAAAAACATCAACAGCGACCTGGAGAAAAAATCGACAGAGGAAGATCGAAAAGAGAAGATTCTACAACTAGCTGGTTTGTAAATTTGATTTTTTTTGTAAATGTTAATGGCGTCGGCGTGAGGGAAGGTATTGTAGACCAGAGGGTTTAGAGAAAGGAGTTATAAGTAGTTGAAAGTTGATTATTCTCTGTCACATGTTACAAATGACAATCAAATTGTTAATGTTAACTTTAAATAGTGATTTTTGGGATAGTTCTTTGCCTGTTGAATTTTAACAGAATACAGCACGGGATGAATCCTTTCGGCTTTGTTGGTTTACATTAGCAGAGGGGTTTACCCCGTCACGTAACACTAGTTCCTGTGGTTGCTTTGTTTTTTGCTCATTTGTGTATTTTGCCTCATTAACGATTTTGAAGTTGTCTCCTCTACATAAAACGTCCGTGCTTTTGTACCATTGTACAAAAGGAACAGTGGGTCTCGGCGACAAGGCTCCCTACAATAAAATTCGACGCTGATTCAGTCTAACTATCCTGATATTGACCCATGGAGACAACACTGCCCACTCTCCTCGAGTCTGGAAAACGATCCCAGATAATGTTACATCCCGCTCTCAAGGGGCTTTTCATTCCATCGCTTTCAAGTCCTCACAGAATCCGTTTCAACAGAATTTGTCACTGAGTCATTCCTTTGTTTGTGCTCAAATCCTGTGAGCAGAGTGTCACAGTTGGAGCGTGCTGACCCCATAAACCAGAGGTCAGACCATACTCTGTGAACTATAGTCTGCTGTTCATCCTTTCACTAACAGCAGATAGATGTATCTCTGCTATGCAAATTTTCACACCTGTTTTCAGAAGCAAGATAAATATTTCCTGGTTGTTGTCACACAGACAACAACAGCACTGGTCGAGACTATCTGCTCGCAGACATCCATTTTTATCCCATGTGTGTAAAGATGATTATCTGAAACGCTTTCTCCTGTTCCCTGTCACTCTGGGATGATGTGAGCTGTGAAATCTGTTCTCTGACCTTGGGGTAATACTTATACATACCAGGTGCAGTGTGCCTGAGCGACAAGACTCGCTGCAATAACATTCCATTCTGATTCAGACAGCAGAGGCCTCGATGTGACTTCGAGAAGGACACAGACACAGTTCCCGATGACTGGGAGAGATTCTCTTTTTCCCTGCACTTTTCTCTTTGTTTCAGATAGCGTTATTTGCACAAGGTTCCCAAACGAAGATGGATTCCTGTGCATGCGTGATCTCCCTTTTGGACAGCTTTCCAGAATTTTCATAACTCCCACTCTCTCCAGCCCCCACCCCGATCCCTAAACCCGTGTTTGATATGGAGCCGAAGAGGGCGTTCACGTTTCTCTCCCACGAAACTGATTGCGAATGGAAGATGAGTTCGTCCAGCTGCCAATGGTGCGAGCCCGCTCGCGGGGAAAGTGGCTCGCACAGCTTCCGGGAAACTGGAAGTCAGAATGGCAAGGAACTGCTATTCAATCTCAAAGCTGCCTTCACTCCGAAACAACAGAAAAGCCGATTTTCAAACAAAGAGACTCACCTGATTTATAGATCACGCACAAGCTGCGGTTCTGGCTCGTTGGTCTTGGGTGTGATGTCGCCTCGGGAGGGTGATGTACGTGTGAGAAGTCACACTTGAGCCCTGGTGTTTTGCATTTAATTCTATTTTTGACTCAGAAGGCAAGATTTCGTTGCGATCAAGGTCAGATCAAGATACCGAAGCTTCAAGACATACACCAGCAACTTCTTGTCGGCCGTTACTAGACTGAGAAATGGATTCCCTAACTTCAAATGATGCTGATCCTGTTAATGTGTATCTTGCCGAGCGCATGTCCTGTGTGAATTAACCTGAAAGCCTTAATCTGTCCAAAATGTTATTTTTACTCACACGGTAATCTGCATGTCCTTGATTAGTGTGATCTGCCTTTAACAATCGCAAACAAATGTTTTCTCTGTACTCAGGTACATGTGACAATCAAACAATCAAATGAAGTCAATCAATCGAACCACACAGACATTTCCTTATTGTTTAGTGCCAGCACGGCGAAGGTGGGCTGCATGGCCTCACTTTACACTGTGACATATTTTCTGATTCTAAATTAAATCACAGTTAAAGCAACAGAATGTGGAAGTTACCCACAGGTTATATTGACACAGGCGGGACACACCTGCGCCACACGCAATAATAGTGATGACTTTTCAACATCATCCTCTGAGGTACATGCCACACGTCAGGCGAAATGCTGAAGACAGTGTAATTCATGCTAAAGTCAGCGCTAACAGAGCGGCGCAGCTGGAACCTATTGGGCTCATAACCCGGAAATTAATGGATTGCAAACATCCTCTGCTCGTTGACAATTCCAGGTTTCAGTGTGTGTACTCTCCCCGCCAGTGTTCCTCTATAACATGGCTCCATTCTATGTGTTGCATTTGTTTCACTTTCAATTTACTTTCACTCAATGTATCTGAAATGAATATTTTGTACTGATACACCCGCCAAATTGACACAGGTGAGGAAACACACTCGTGAAGTTCGGGAAGCTCTTTTCCTGTTCTCTGTCGGTCTGCTCTGAACTGATTCGCAAAATCATTTGCCAGAGCTGGGAGTAAACTGGTGAAGGTGAGGTATATTCGTTGTTTAATGCTTTATACACATGACTCCCTGCAGTTATTCCCCACGCTGTTTCACACAGCCATGTCCTCCCCGTGAAATGGAAAGACGTGAGTAACAATTGGATCAACTTGTTGGAGACAGCATTATGACACTGACACAGTTCCGCATTATAAGGACATAGATCGCCAATTATGAATAACCACAGAGATATGCTAGTGACAGAGAGTTGCCGTGGATTCCATGGGCTGAACAGCTACTGTCAGCGAGTGAGTGATGCCAAACGTTGATGCTGCCCCTCGTCCTGTCTCTGGAACAGAGTGGCTAATGGTGAAATAATGTATCATTGTTAACCCTCCCTTCCGCGTTAGACTGTCTGCAGCTCCGCAACTCAGGACCGTGGGGATGACTCTCAGTGACTGAGGGTTTCATTCGCATTCGCTTTATCTAGGACAGCTGGGGCTCAGGTGTTAACTGCTGCCCGATTGCAGCAAATAAACCGATGTCACTGTTACAAAAGCCTTTCTGCAGGGTTGCGGTGTGAAGATGGATTCTGAACAGCAAACAGGCTGCACAAAAATGTCCTCACATCAATTTACTTGAGGATAGAGAATCCGTTGTACATTCTGTCTTTCCCAACAGCTCAACACCTTTATTGGTCTCTCAGATAAATAATATTTAGAGAAAGTTCACAATCAAACTTGCTGATTTTCAGCACTTGATGGAACTAGCTCTGCCGATGACAGCATATCCGCGCTTGCCTTCCCTCACACTGGGCGGCACGGTGGCACAGTGGTTAGCACTGCTGCCTCACAGCGCCTGAGACCCGGGTTCACTTCCCGCCTCAGGCGGCTGACTGTGTGGAGTTTGCACGTTCTCCCCGTGTCTGCGTGGGTTTCCTCCGGGTGCTCCGGTTTCCTCCCACAGTCCAAAGATGTGCAGGGTCAGGTGAATTGGCCATGCTAAATTGCCCGTCGTGTTAGGTAAGGGGTAAATGTAGGGGTATGGGTGGGTTTCGCTTCGGCGGGTCGGTGTGGACTTGTTGGGCCGAAGGGCCTGTTTCCACACTGTAATGTAATCTAATCTAATCTACACACTGCTTGCAGGTGGAGGGAAATAACGAAATACTCAGCCGATGGAGTCCAAGCGGAAGGGTTGAACAGCACTGTCCCGTGAACAAGGAGGCGGAATGAGAAGGCGATTTCTTGAAAGACTTTGGTGCTTAGAAACCCGAGATCAAAGTATAACGTTGTTGGACCTGAGCGACGTTCAGCTGTTTGGTGTTGGAAACGTAAAAATGCCACTTATGCAGGGGCATGATCTTCGCTCAACTGCTTGTGTTAATACTGGCATGTGAGAATGTCTTACATGAAGTCGCCATCGAGCCTTGATCGTTTGATTTCACTTTTGCCCGGTCGTCCTATCATGTATTTGATAAAAAAAAAGTTGTAAATATGGAAGTTGTCCCCCTTGAAATAACGTTGAATTCTGGAGTTAGAAGTGTCATTTTAGTAAGCATGGCACTGTACCACATGTGGTGAAAGCGAAACAAGTGTTTCAGGATGCTCACCCACACAATAAATGGGCATGAGCCATAAACTAATCTCACAACTAACAGCAGGGCAATTCCACCATCTTGGTTGTTCGCACAGTTCTGCGTATGAAACTTGAGGAACTTGAGGTGACATGAAATGATTGGAAACAGCGCTGAACAGGTTAAGGGGAATGGTGTGATGTATGAGGAACGTCAACAATAAAGCTAATTTGTAAGGTTGGGGCAGTTCTTCTTGGGAGCAGAAGGCCGATAGCTGGCCTTGTTAAACCTTTCCAAGACATGAGTGGGTAGACAGAGGAAGTAAGGAAGGGAGAATGCTCCCCACGCCTGAAAGGATCGATAACAATTAAGCAGAGTTCTAAAGTCATTCATAAAAGAAGAAAAATGTACATGAGGAGAAACGTTTTCACATAGCGAGTGGTTAGTGTCTGTAAACCACTGCCTGAAATTGACAAAGAGGCATTTTCAATCGAGTTATTTAAAAACTAATTCGATGTTTATGTTGAAAGTGAAAGAGTGCAGGGTTACAGGAAAAAGGCAAGAGAATGATCCCAAAAGAGAAACACATTAATCTCTGTGGAGAGCCAACACATATAAGGTGGTTTGTGACACATTTGTGATTCAGAGTGGAATCACAGTTCGACCAACAGAAGGTAAGGAGTTAGACCACGGTGATGTTGGCAAAGCTGGGGCACATCTACACAACAGAATATTATCCAGCACGGACATGTCGCAGGGAGGATGGCGCTGTTTGAAACTCCTGCAGTGTGTCCTTCGAATCAGAAACAGCACACTTCACTAGGGGCACAAAAGCAGCTCTCGATAGCGTGGCAAAGCGGCCTAAGCCGCGGGATTCAGGTTCCTGTTCGGCAGGCGTAGGGTCGAATCCCACCGCTGCAGCGTGTTAATGTGCTCTGGTCAAAGTCAAGCTAACAGCTGCGGGATTAGAGAGTTGAATGCAGTGTAGGCGAGTGCAAACACCCTCAAAGGTGTCACAGTCCATGCGGTGTTCGTCTCTCCCACTGTAAATTGCAGACTCTACTGCTGTTTTGTTCCACTCAAGTTGAGCTTTCATTGGAACCAAAAAGAGACTGTTACTTAATCGCTGTCGTGAAACAAAGTCCTGCGGTGACTCTACTCGTCGTTATTTGGTGTTCTGACGAAAGGGAAATGTTTCCAATGAGTTACGATTTACATGGTCTTAAGTTTCCTTCATTTCTGTTGTGCAGACATTAGAAGGGAAAGGTAATCTAATCGAGACTGTGATTGGTGAACTTCACATTTTATGGCACATTCTTTTTGTGTTGTTTCTTCCTCTCTTTTCAGCACTTTCTGGGAAGTGGTGGTGCACTAAGGCTCCAGTATGTTTGAAAGCGTAGTTTGGAATTGCCCTGCTGTTAGTTGTGAGATTAGTATATGGCTCATGCCCACGGTCTGTATCGCATTTAGCGTTCATGCTTCGCTGTGTCTGAAAAAATGCATTTGCTTTGACATCCTTGTTTCTGTTCCGTGTTAAATGCTGACCGTTTTGCCATTCGCTCAATACATTACGAGATAACACGGTTTGTGAGGTAACTTCCAGGAGCAAACATCCTCAACTGAGGATCCGGGAATATTTCACGGAGTATGGTCAGTCGGGGCAAAAGTAAGAAAGTCTTTCGGTTCTGCAGTGTTTCACAATGCTATCTTTCCGGTGAACAGCCACAGAGAGCGATGGCAAGCCCCGCTCAAAGTAATCCTTTCAAGACGGTGTAAGTAACACAACGTTATTGGGGCTCACAGCGTGGAAACAGCGTCTTTGTGGATCTCGTCCATGCTGACCACATTGCCAAAATCAAACAAGTCCCACTTCCCAGCACTTGGCCCCTATCCCTCTGAACCCTTCCGATCCAGAAACACCTCCGGTTGCCTTTAAAACTTTCTGAGTGTACTAGCCTCCTCCGCTTCCTCTGGTAGCCAATTCCATACACGCACACCTGTCTGTGTAGGAAATGTGCCTCAGGTCCCGTTTAACTTTTAGCCTTTTCACCTGAAACCTAAGCTATCCAGTTTTCAACTCACCCCACCTTGGGTAAAATACTTAAATACTCAGTTTGCAAACTTTCCATAAGATCATGCCCCAGCCGCTAGCTGCAAGGCAAATTGACCCAGCTTATGTAGCCTCACCCGACAGTCGAAACATTGACAACATTGTTGCAATTTTGTGAGCAATTTCACATGATGTTTTTACTTTTTCGATGATGCCAATTCCGCTGGACAATGATGGGCTATTGGAAATGGAAAGGTGAAGCGGAGAACTGCTGCAAATGACAGTGCTGGGCACCGCTGAAAACCAGCAGACCCTGTCGAGACTTGTCTCTGGTGTGTAGTGGTTATCACATTCGCTTCACACGTGAAAGGTCCCCAGTTTGAAACTGGACAGAAATAGCCCTGTCCCCAACCGCAGACTTTTAGATGGATGAGAATGGATCTTTCCTGCTTGCTTTCCCATCAGCAAACCTGGCTTTGCGTTTGCTCGTGCAAATCCGCTCTCAGAGTGAAAAGTAATTCAATTCCATTTAAGTACTGGGCGAAACGTTGTTAAGTGTTTCTCCAACCGGCTTCTGATCATACGCCATCCTGTTTGAGAGTGTAGTTACCGCGTTCTGATCCTTCGACGAAAAGCAGTAACACATTTGCATTCCTTGCGCAGGCGGCCCGTTTCAAAGCCAAGGAGAAAGGTGATGTGCTGGGTCACGGTGCACCACGGATTCCTAATGTAGCTTCTCTGTCAAAAGTATCCCAAAGTAGTCTCGGAAAGGCCTAATTTGGAAGCTGACTGCCGTTATTCAACGTGCGAGAGTTAGCACCACAAGTCCTGAATCATGTTTTCACACGTTAGCAGCTCATTCCATCAGCAACAGCAATAACTGAAATTACAATCTCAGATAATCCACTGGAGTTGTGCTGTCATAGCGTCACTAACATTTAGGTATGCACCGAGATCTAAGCCATGTTGGAACTGAGACTGCGGTAATAACAGACCGGCTACAGAATGACATCGCATCCATTTGGTTTTCTTAATCTCACAGATAAGCAGGAAAATGTAAACAGGGAGGGGGAGGGGAGGAGGCAAGCGGGATAACAAAGTGAGGCAGTAGCAGTTTGGTGAAATTCCTGCGTTTTGATTCACTCAACAACAAGAGACGTGAAAGTGACTCAGGCGGGAGAGATTTTCACATTGAGAACAAAGAACACTCACGTACAGTTAGCAACTCTTTGACATCTTGTGGGGTGGAAGGGTGGGACAATCACTTTTTGACTTCTGTTAATATGTTCAGAAACTATCGTTTGCATTGATGAGAACAGAAACTGTTTCCCTAATAAGCACCATGGGATTTTGTAACTTTTCTGAGTCGCTTCCCATCGATTCCCACATTGGTTTCCACCTCAGCTGGCAGCTATGTCGCTCATGTCCTGATGTGGACATTCTGCAGCAAGTTGCATGGATAAGGTGAAAGACAAGGAAATGCCAACTCGTACTGGCACCAAGGTTTGAGCATCCTCACAATGTGATCTATCCTTCTCGGATTGTCCTGATACCTCGGCCTTTCAGGTGGAGAACATTCTTTGGGACGCTTATTCTGCAAAACAGTCGCACTAATTGAAACTGTGCTGCATGGTATGATGTGGAACACGGCCTGCTCAGCTTTGTGCATTTTCCCTGTCATCCGGTATGTTTCATGTTCTGTTCTATTTCGAGCAATGGTCGAAATAATTTACCAAAGCAAGAATCGAAATTCCAGTAATGTCATGCAGCTCATGGTTATTTTATCAAATCATGACAGAACATGCATTCTCATACTCACATATACATTTGTAGCTTAAAATAGTGTCAGAAGATACATTCAGCTTTCCATTGAGTTTTTCTGGGTTGATGGGCTGTCATTATCTGCTGTGAAATTGATATCAGAGTCGGGCATATCCCAGCTGTTATGCGAGGAGGACAAGGACCGCGAAATGTTTTCCCTGTGATTTTCAACTGTTGTTTTTCAGGAGCACAATTGAAAATGTATGAAAATAGGCCACACGCGGGCGCGGGTGTTAACGTGGCCGGTCTCGAAGGGGGCGTCGCTTCCAATCCCACCACTGCCATTTCTGTTGGTCAACAACAAAGCTGCAGCGTGTTTAAGTGCAGTGTTCAAAGCAAAACAAAAAGACCTGGTAGGTTTGCTTGTTGGAAGATTAACGACGGTGTGAGAGAGTGCAGTCTCTCTCAAAGGGGTCAGTTTCTGTGCTGTCATGGTCTTATTTGTCTCCCACATGTGAAATCACAAGCAGCTTTACTGCCGCTGTTTTTTTTTTCAGGCAAGTTGAGTTTTCATTGCTTTTGTGAAACATTGTCCTTCCGTTACTCTACCCGCAGTTATTTGGAGTTCTGGCGAATGGGAAAATGATTCCAATGAATTGCGATGTCATATGTTCAAATATTTCTCCCATTTCCTTCATTTCTGTCCTGGACACGGCGGAATGGAAAGAAAATCGAATCGAGAATTTGATTGGTGTAATTCACTTTTAATTGCCCATTCTTATTGTGTTCTTTCTTTCTCCCTTTTCAGCACTTTCTGTCATGTGGCCGTGCACTAAGGCTCCAGGATGTTTGAACCAGTAGTCTGGAATAGCCCTGCTGTTAGTTCTGAGAATAGTATATTGCTCATGCCCTTGGTTGTGCCCGCCAGAACCTACCCTCGCCCTTCCTGTCTCTCTCCGCTCCCGGATATCAACTTCCCCTTTATCCTTCACCCATTCTCAGGGTGGGTTGCCGTTTTTTCTGTCAATTTCACTGTCCAGCTTCAGCCAACCAGGAACCTACATCAACATATCCTCCACTCATGGACTCGTATCTCGAGCTCACCTCCCCACTTTCCATCACTGTCAGATACTTTGCCAGACCACAGAGTGTTGCAGCAAACGTGCAACTCAGCGCAGAGCAGGCTGGCCTGCAAAGACCTAACGGCAGTCCGGCACAATTCCTTTATAATTAAGAACACGTTGCTCCCCAAAGATCTCACAACCATAATAGGGCATGTCGCACAACCAACAATACATTACACGCCCTTTATGCAAGGCACAAATCCTTCAGTAGAGCTTACACTGATTGGACAGGGCGAGTTTTGTGTGCGCTGTGCTCCCGCATTACTATATCTACTTTAACAAAACAAGGCCCAGGCGCTGCCTCCTCCAACGACAGCCCACTCTTATTAGCTGACATCCCATAATCACTGTGGGCACAGCAATAGAACCATGCAGGCCAGCTATTTTCCGCCCTATCACGTACAGTTACACTCAGACAGGGAGCAATCCTGCCATCAATACAACAATACCGAATCACCCGTGGCAGTATTGGGAATCAAACCAGCTATTGAATCACCTTTGCAACAGGGAATCCTCGGGCCCACAACCAGCCCATGCAATACTCCCTTCTTAACTATCCCGAAGCGTGGAAGACCATGAAAATGGCGCTTTGTGCAAAACCTTAGGGCTGTCAATGCCATTGTTCTTCCCTGCTTCCCAGTCGATTCGGACACAAATGCTCTCCTGGTCACTACCCCGCCTCCTCCTCCTGATATTCTTGTAATCGACTTTTGCTCAGCATCATTCTCCATTAAGTTGTTCCCTGAAACGTTATGTTTTTACATATGGCGGCTGCAAAAAATACATGGGCCGGATTTCCCTAAGGGTATTCGAAAGCCCCAAATTTGTGCTCCTGAAGTATACCTCACCCTGTCCACCCTTCACCTACCATGCCACAGCATGTTCCTCCAGTATGCGAATGGCCTGCTATTGGCTTCCACCTCCACTACTGCATGAAAGCAGTTTACGGTGGCCTTGCTCTGTAGTCTGGCACAGGATGGGCAGAGGGTGCCTATCAAGAAAATGGAGCTCTGTCAGCAAAATGTCTAATATCTTTTCTATGGCCTCAGAGCACTGTCAATGGAGAAATTGGCTGTCATCACCCAGCTTTCTCTACCTGCCACAAACAGGCAGCTGCAAGTGTTTCTTGGGCTGGTAAAGAAATGCAGGCCTTGGATTCCTGCCCATTGTGCTATTAATGCATCTTTATGGGAGGCAGCTTCCCGTAAACAGAACGGAGTGAAGATCCAAAATGCAACAGACATTCACTG